>NC_080426.1:41163482-41360470 GCF_029873635.1 Malania oleifera | reverse complement strand
CTTGATGCACACACTTCATTTCCTTTCCCGCTCTTAATTTAAGGAAAAACGGAACCTCTTTTTTTTTCTCTCTCTCTCCCTCTCTCTCTCTCTCTCTCCCTCACACACACACACATATTTGACTTCTTTGTGTCTGCTTGTTTATTTATTTATCTATGTTGGAGCGAAGAAGCCAGAAGATTATTACAAATCTTTATATGCAATTTTAGATTAGTTAATGTAAGATACATAATATTTTTTTTGTGTTTACATGATTTTTTTTATTTAATCAATAAAATGAACCTATTAAATATTCTTCTAAAATGTCACTTCACTTTTATTAAAGATTTGTTGTATATATATATATATATATATATGCAAAAATACATAAAGAGAGAGAGAGAGAGAGAGAGAGAGAGAGAGAGAGAGAGAGAGAGAAGTTCTTGTAAACTAATTTATTCGCTTAACATGCTCCATGAATCTCCATATAAAAATTACATAGAGAGAGAGAGAGTATGTTCTTTCTGTAAAATATTATTGATCATCGTGTCCCCTTAAAAAAGAAAAAAAAAATAGAAAGGATGAGGTTTCACGTTAGGTGGATTGCATATTTATAAATAAATAAGTAAATAAAAAATTTGAAAAAGTTTTATATTTACTGAGTTGGATGAATAGAGGTTTTTTCGAGTAAAATTAATAACATTACTTAACAATTTATAATTATTTATAATTTATTTATCATCCAAAGATCACGTTCTTTGTTTTATTTTTTTATGTATTATTTAATCTGGAAATTGAAAAAAGAAATAGTTTTGTACGTATCCCCCCCCCCCCCACACTGTCGTTAAAGATATTAAACAAACGAATGTCATAAGTAAAATTTTAAATTGATCATTACGAATCTTTATATGGAATTTGTAGCTTAGTTAATGTAAAAGACATAAATGTTTTTGCTCGTTTACATAATTTTTTTTAATTAATTACAAAAATGAATCATTACCATTTTCCCCTAAATGACACTTCAATGGAGGACAATTAACTAATATAATATCATCATATAGAGTCCATTACATTCTATTTAAAGATTTTATTAAATATATATATTATATATGCTATAGATATATATGCCAGAGCATACATAGGAGAGAGAGAGCGAGATGTTCTTTTAGTAAAAATCTATTATTATTCATATCCTTAAGAAAGAGAAGGCAAAAAAGCCAGAAAGGACGACCAATTCACGTTAGGTGCCATGATACCTATCTATCAATAAATAAGTAAATAAAAAAATTAGAAAAAGTTATTATATTATCATTTGTGCGAAGAAAGGTTTTGAGAAAATTAAATAACATACTTAATATATAATTATTTATATTTTTTATATCCCAGCTACTTTTTATTTTTTATATAATACTTTAGGTAAATTCAAACGGAAAAATATTTTTGACGTAGTGCATATAAATCTCTACATAAAACAAAAAGCATGTAAACGTCACATTAAATTAGAGGTAATATTCAACAATCACACTCAATGATTTTTTTGTGTTTCCTGATTTTTAGCAGGTACAGTAGATTTGGGCGGGATCTTGTACTTAAAATAAAGCATAACATTCATAGGGCAATTTTTAATCACAATTCAGTTTTATCAATTAACCAAAAACCAACACCACCCCAACTTGCGCTTTGAACAATAAAATATTTGTTTACCTCAGTAACATAATTATTTGAACTCTTAACAGACTCAGTGTATTCTCGAATATAACATAGCAGAGTTTCAATACAACCAATTGAGGCACCTCCGTTAAAACACTTATCACCAACAGAAACAATCCACTACCCTCCGTTTTTTTACAATTTAAAACCCTATAACTATTCATTTTTTAACGTGATCCGAATTCTCGATGCTAATTACTATAACTACTATAAACAAAGAAAAGAAATAAAACAAGAGAGTAACACATTAAATCCTGAAACACATACCTCTGTGGGCTTCTTGATCCCAGCCCTTTAATTCTTCTTTCCCACTCTTTATAAAGCAAGAACGACAGCCCTGCTCTTCTCCTATCTGTGCCGATATATCAAGAAAGAAGGCACCTCTATCTCTCCTCATCTCTGATTTCTCTCTCTCTCTCTTCTCTCTTACTTCCGGAATATTAAGAGCCTGGCGGGACAGTGTTGGACTTCTCTCTCTCTCCTTCTCTCTCTTCTCTCTCTCGTCATATCGAATACTGTGTCTGCTGGTTATTTATTGTCTGTGTAGGAGCGAAGAAGCCAGAAGATTATTACAAATCTTTATATGTAATTTTAGATTAGTTAATATAAGATACATAATATTTTTTTGTATTTACATGATTTTTTTATTTAATCAGAAAAGATATGAAACACATAAATGATTATTCTAAAAAGTCCAATTACTTCATTAAAGATTGTTGTAAATATACTATTCTTATATATTTAGATCATATGCAAAAAATACAGGAAAGGAGAGGGAGAGAATGATGCGGGAGAGAGTGAGAACAAGATGAAGAGGAGAGAGAGAGGAGGGGGTGGAGAGAGAGAGAGAGAGGTTCTTGTAAACTAATTTATTCGCTTAACATGCTCCATGAATCTCCATATAAAAATTACATAGAGAGAGAGAGAGAGAGAGAGAGAGAGGTTCTTGTAAACTAATTTATTCGCTTAACATGCTCCATGAATCTCCATATAAAAATTACATAGAGAGAGAGAGAGAGAGAGCGGAAGAGAGAGAGAGAGAGAATGTTCTTTTTGTAAAATATTATTGATCATCGTGTCCCCTTAAAAAAGAAAAAAAAATAGAAAGGATGAGGTTTCACGTTAGGTGCAATGCATATTTATAAATAAATAAGTAAATAAAAAATTTGAAAATGTTTTATATTTACTAAGTTGGATGAATAGAGTTTTTTCGAGTAAAATTAATAACATTACTTAACAATTTATAATTATTTATATTTTATTTATCATCCAAAGATCACGTTCTTCGTTTTATTTTTTTATGTATTATTTATATAGAATCAAAAGAAAATATTTTTGTACGTATCAACGATAGTTAAAGATATTAAACACACAAAATGTCATAAGTAAATTTTAAATTGATTATTACGAATCTTTATATGGAATTTTAGATTAGTTAATGTAAAATACATAATGTTTTTCTCTGTTTACATAATTTTTTTTAATTAATTAAAAAAATGAATACATTACATATTTTTCTAAAATGACACTTCAATGAGGACTAATTAATTAATAAAATATTATCATATAGAGTCACTTCACTTCTATTTAAAGATTTTGTTGACTCTATGAGTCCAATCTAGTTTTGATAATGACAAATCACTTGGTATTTGATCAATGCATTGAGTTTGTAAATATGAACCATATTAAGCATGCACGGAAAGATAATGAGTCATGGAAGTCATAAAATAAAGCTGACATATCTTGGCAAGATCCATGGAACTCAAAGTGTACGAGAATCAAGATGCAAGTGGCAAAGTTCAAGAACATCTTGAGAATGGGTGTTTAGAACTCGTGTACTTACATTTTCGTATGATTTAATTTGAGGCTCATCGTAAATTAGAATGATTTTAGGTTTCATGCATTTCATGCATATCATTAGGGGACTTTCATGGGCTTAGAAATATTCTTAAAACCTTAGAAAGTACCTTTATAAAAGAGCCAAGAAAGAAAGTAAAATAGATTTTAATTTAAAAAAAAAATTGAGAAAAAGGGGACTTCAGTAGCCTGAACTCCACCTTAGTAGCCTGAAGAATTTCTTCAGGAGCCTGAAGATTAAGTTCGGTAGCCTGAAGAATTAATGAGAAAACACAGCAAGATGGTTGAGGTACTTCGGTTTCTTGAACTGGAACTTCGGTCTACCGAACTCACTTTAGGAGCCTGAACTTCAACATTAGGAGCCTGAAGTCGCGGAAAAGTTTAAAAAATCATATTTTTATTAAACGAACTCGGGAGCCTTTTCTTTGATCCAATGATTGAGATCAATCCTAAGGGCAAGACACTATAAATACTAAATATATTGTTGCGGGGTAAAAATATGGTTGGGGTGCTCCTTCGACTCTCGTTGACCTGAAAGAAAAAAATAAAGGCTTGGAGGACCCGGGGTGTACTCCGGGGGGCCACATCGATGCCTAAGTAAGGGAAATACTTTTAGGAAGGCTGAATGCAACAGTATAATTGTGTTGAATGACTTACCTTTGCTTGCATCCCCAGTCCCTACTTATAGGGGCTTGAGTTGACCATTGGTTGGCTCAGATTTATTGCGTGGGGGCGTGAATCGCTCTTCAGCCATAAGTGCGTGTGCCTGTTACTCTGTTTTTAAGGGCGTCGGCGTGAATCTCTCCTTCTCTTTATTAGGTCGGAGCTAATCACTCGTCAGAAAGTCAGACTTGGAGAAAGTATGAGACAGGCGTTGACCTGCCCTTATTAGCGTGATTTATTATGGACATATCAGTTGTCCCCCCCTTAGTTTCAAATTTCTAGATAGAATTTTGAATCATTATTTGTGTTTGCATCTTTCGGTTTTAATACTTCATCGTCTTTACTCCCTCTCTCTCCTCTTTTTTTTCTTTTTTTTTGGCTAGGATACTTGAGTAGCTCATGCCGACCGTTTGCGCCGAGCTGTTTTGTGTGGAGCTGTTTCTGCCAAGCTGTTTGGGGCCGAGCTCTTTTCACCGAGCTCTTCGAAGCAGGACCCGTGCCGAGCTCTTTTGTCCGAGCCGTTCGGGCCGAGCTCCTCGGGGAAGCACTCGTGTCGAGCTCTTTTGTCCGAGCTCTCTGGAGCAGGGCTCGTGCCGAGCTGTTTTCTGCCGAGCTATTCGTACCGAGCTCTTCGAGGAAGCATTTGTGCCGAGCTGTTTTTTGTCCGAGCTGTTCGTACCGAGCTCCTCGAGGAAGCATTTTGGTGCCCGAGCTAGCTTTTTTGTCCTGAGCTGGTTTCGTACCGAGCTCCCCTTTTCTATATTGAGGAAGCAATGCGTGCCTCCGTCTGTTTCCTCTGCGCTACCCTGTTTCCGCCGTTGTATCGCCGACTCCTAGTCGTTCCCACTGAGCGCTTCTTCTAGGAAGCATTTGTGCGAGCTCTTTTGTCCGAGCTGTTCGTACCAGCTCCTTGAGGAAGCATTCGTGCCGAGCTCTTTGTCGAAGCTGTTCGTACCGAGCTCTTCGAGGAAGCTTCGTGCCGAGCTGTTTTCTACCGAGCTTTTCGTACCGAGCTCTTCGAGGAAGCATTTGTGCCGAGCTCTTTTGTCCGAGCTGTTCGTACCGAGCTCCTCGAGGAAGCATTTGTGCCGAGCTCTTTTGTCCGAGCTGTTCGTACCGAGCTCTTCGAGGAAGCATTCGTGCCGAGCTGTTTTCTGCCGAGCTATTCGTACCGACCTCTTCGAGGAAGCATTTGTGCCGAGCTCTTTTGTCCGAGCTGTTCGTAGCGAGCTCCTCGAGGAAGCATTCGTGCCGAGCTGTTTTCTGCCGAGCTTTTCGTACCGAACTCTTCGAGGAAGCATTCGTGCCGAGCTGTTTTCTACCGAGCTTTTCGTACCGAGCTCTTCGAGGAAGCATTTGTGCCGAGCTCTTTTGTCCGAGCTGTTCGGGCCGAGCTCCTCGAGGAAGAACTCGTGCCGAGCTGTTTTCTGCCGAGCTTTTCGGACAATCAGGCCGAGCTGGCCAACCTATTCGGCTGTGCGACGTTACACATAATGCTCGTTGCTTGGCTTTCCGCATAATGAGTCGTGCTCGTCTGTTGGGTTGTTCTGGCCTCACGAGTCATGCTCGTCAGTTTGGGCTTTCCGTGTAAAATGAGTCGTGCTCATTTTGTTGGGTTGTTCTGGCCTCACGAGTCGTGCTCGTCAGTTTGGGCTTTCCGTGTAAAATGAGTCGTGCTCATTTTGTTGGGTTGTTCTGGCCTCACGAGTCGTGCTCATCAGTTTGGGCCGTCCTCCGTATGAGTCGTGCTCATCTGTTGGTTGGTCACCTCCTGAGTCGTGCTCGTCATTTTGGGCCCTGCGCCAATGAGTCGTGCTCATTTATTGGGTCGTCCTTCGCGCTTTCCCGAGGCACCTGCACACTTCTGTCCTGCGAGAGATATCTAAAAGCAGGTATTAAATGCGTCCTACCTTGGGAAGTGGGTTGGAGGATAGCGTTATTGATGGCCATCCGTCTGTTGCTGTGTCTGAGGCAACTTGTTGTTTCCGAGGTGGCGTTTGTCCTCGGGAAGCCTCGTCTGTGCATTTGTCAGAGATTTTCTGTTTCCTATGCCTCCCTCGAGACGCAATCCTTCTCGTCAATGAAAAT
The DNA here is from genome assembly GCF_029873635.1 of Malania oleifera. NCBI lineage: Eukaryota > Viridiplantae > Streptophyta > Magnoliopsida > Santalales > Ximeniaceae > Malania > Malania oleifera. The sequence continues at coordinate 41,354,173 of NC_080426.1, read as the reverse complement.
TTTTGAGATTCCCGCCCCAGGGATTCGTGTCCTCCTCTCTATATAAAGGCCGGTGGACTCCTTCTTTCCGCACTCGTCTTCATTCCAAGAGGACTGCTTCCTTCTCTACTCCTCTCCATTCCACGAGTCCCTTATTCGGTGCTAGGTATGCTTTCCTTTCTATAGTATTTTTGTGTTGTTGTTCTTCTTGTTCTTCATTGTTCTTGCGCTAGCTTTGTATGTTTGATCTTTTCTTGTAAGATTGCCTTGTTGTTTGTGTGAAATTACTGTCTTGATCTGTGTTGGCTTCCCTTCTTCTTGATCTTTGCTGTTTGCTTGCTCCGCTTGACCCTTAGTATTTCCTTCAAGATTGTTTTTTCCTATGGAGACCTCCTCACAGCCCTTTAGGGTACCTACAACAGTGCGGAGCGCTCGTTGTGAGCTCTCCTCGTCTGACCTGCAGAATGCCCGTTATTTCTTTGCTGTACCATCGAATATCACTGTTAGGTTACCTTCTGCTGCCGAGTCAGCTCTTGACCAAAAATCCGAGTAGCTCTGCCTCTATACCGATTATCTAGACTTGGGTCTCAGGCTCCCTTTTTCCCCTTTTGTTTCTAGCGTACTACGTTTTTATCGCATAGCACCATCACAACTCGTTCCGAACTCTTATCTTTCGCTCACTTGTTTTGCTGTACTCCTGCTCCTCTTGGGCCATCAGCCTACCGTCCCCCTTTTTAGAAGTTGCTTCCAAATGCGGTCTCATTCCGCAGAGAAGGAGCTATATTATTTCAACTCTCTACCAGGCTATAAACTCTTCTCACCAGGCAGTTCTTCCATCCATAATTGGAAGACCCGTTACTTCTTTGTCTCGGGAGAGTTGAACTACAATGGATCCTTTGTCTGGTCTTCTCCTCTTGATGGTAACGTTGCTATCTTTCCCCAGCCTCTTTTTCAGGGCTTACAAGTAGGTTATCCGTCTAACCCATTTTTCTCTTTTCACCCTTTTTTTTCCTTTGTAGTTCGGGTGCGCCATCTCCTTCCCAGACTTTCCCCCGAAGAGCAGGCCACCCTGAAAGAACTTCGCACACTTGGTGAACGGGGTATTATCCCTCATGAGGAGCTGCTCCAGGAGCGTGTCCTTGTGCAGTGGGGAATCAGCCCCGTTTCCTCAAGTCATTCTCTCCCCTGATTTTGTGTATGTGTACGTTCAGGTGTTACCTTTACTGTGGGTGTTCTTACTCTATTTCTCTTTTATACTCGCAGATATGGACTTCACCAGGTATGAATCGCTCATGGGAGAAGCTAGGAAGCAAAGGGTGAGTCGGAGTAGGAAGAAGAGAAGAGAGGTCGAGGGAGAATCCTCTCAAAGGGAAGTCCCTGCAGTAGGTGACTCCGGCGTCCTTACTGACGAGGTCCCTGCAGCTCCTCCTACGCACTCGCAGGCTCAGGTGGAAGCCATTTTTCACGAGCCAACCCATTCTGCGTCTGCTCTCCGCCGGGCTGTTCACGCCGAGGACTTTGTGCAGGCCCAGTGTACCCTTCCTGACGCTCTTGCGGCGAAAATCCGCCATACTTTGTACCAGGTGTCTACTTTACTTGCTTTATAATTTTTTTTTTTTTACTTATGCCTGCTCTCTCTAACTGTTCTCTGCCTTGGACCTTTTCCCAGCTAGCGACGATGGCTCTGGCCCAGGAGGAAAAAGTCGCGGAAATGTATCGCCAGACACTGGACGCAAGGGAAAAATATGTCCTCGCTCAAAACCAACTGCACGAGACCGAGCTCCGCGAGCAAGCTTTGAAGGCAGAGATCGATCGCCTTCGTAGGGAGGAAATTCCTGCCCGAGAAGCTACTGCTGCTGCTTCTGCTTCCCGAACTGCAGTGAAGAAATACAAGGACTCCAATCAATTTGTTATCGACACCTCTAAAGCCTACCGAGTTGGATTCAGGAGGTGTCGTGATCAAGTGAGGACTAAACATCCCGAGATCCCTCTTGATGGTGTAAGCTCTCATGGCTATGGCGAGGAGAGCCCCGAGTCTGCGGAGGATCTGGAAGAGGATGAAGAAGGGGAGGAGGAGGAGGAGGCTGGAGATGGGAGTAAAGCAAATTAGTCTGTAGGAACAGAATATGTATTTTGAATTTTTCATCCTTTATTGATGTAGTGCAACTTTTGTAAGCGGCACTTTTATTACAGCGCTGCAAGAAGCGTTTTTTTTTTTTAATAATAGTATTTCTTTAACATTTCAGAATTCCACGTGTTCTTAATTTCTTTCCCCCCTACATCTTCCAACTTGTATGTCCCGGGTTTTATTTCTTCTGTGACTCTGTATGGGCCCCCCCAATTAGGCTTTAACTTGTGCGACCCCTGCTCGGACGGGTTGTTTCGCCTCTTCCTCAGGACTAAGTCTCCTGAATGGAAATTCCTTATTTTGACGCGATTGTTGTAGTACTTGGCTACCCTCTGCTGGTACGCTGCAACTTTTAAACTCGCCTGATCCTGTCTCTCTTCCAGTAGGTCTATTTCTGTTCTGAGCTCCTCGCTGTTGGTCTGCTCGTTAAAGTATTTCCTACGCCAAGAGGGTATGCCCACCTCTGCCGGGATGACTGCTTCTGTGCCGAAGACAAGCATGAAAGGGGTTTCCCCTGTTGCTGCTCTCTTAGTGGTGTGGTACGCCCATATAACGGAAGGGAGTTCCTCTGCCCATATACCTTGCATGGATTCGAGTCGGGTCCTCAGTCCGTGCAGAATTGTCCGATTCATGTTCTCTACTTGTCCATTGCTCTGTGGGTGTGCCACTGACGCGAAGAGAAGCTTAATAGACAGGTCCGAACAGAACTTTTTGAAGCGCTCGTTGTCGAACTGCTTCCCGTGGTCTGTAACTATCGCTAAGGGAATACCATAGCGGCAAACTAATGAGGTCCACACGAAGCGTGTAATATTCCGCTCTGTTATGGTGGCTAGAGGTTCGGCCTCTACCCACTTAGTGAAATAATCTATTGCTACCAACAAGAATTTTTTCTGGCCAATCGTCTGTGGAAGAGGTCCAAGGATATCTATCCCCCACTGTGCAAAAGGGCAAGGACTGGTTAGAGGAGAGAGTAGACTTGAGCGGGCGCGTGGCACAATTGCGCACCTTTGACATCTGTCACATTTTTTTACGAGCTCGACCGCGTCCTTCTTCATTGTGGGCCAGTAAAATCCCTGTCGCATAGCTTTGTGAGCTAGAGCTCTGCTGGCAAGATGGTTTCCGCATACTCCTTCGTGGATTTCTCGTAGTATGTATTCCCCTTCGTCTTTGCCTAGACATCGGAGGTAGGGCAGTGTCAGGGATCTCCTGTAGAGCTCCCGGCCCATCAACGTATATCTTGCCGCTTTCCTCCTCACCTTTTGAGCCTCCTTATTATCTCTTGGTAACGATCCGTCCTGGAGGTACAGGAATAAGGATGCTCTCCAATCGTCCTTGCTGAATTCGGACGCCACTGAGTTAATTCTGTCCTCCTCGTATGAGGGTTTTCCTATGCGTTCAAGATAGATAGTGTCTTTCCATTCCGAACCGGTTGCTGAGGCTAATTTCGCTAGTGCGTCCGCCTTTTTATTCTCTACTCTCGGTACGTGTTCTATGTCGAACTGGACGAATGCCTCTATGTATTCTCTTGCCTTGGAGAGATACTTCTTCATTCTTGGATCCCTAGCTTCGAATTCTCCTTTGAGTTGCTCTACCACCAGCTGGGAATCACTCAATACTTTGATCTGTGCCACCCCTAATGCCTCCGCCAATCGCAGGCCGGCTAACAGGGCTTCGTACTCCGCTTCGTTGTTGGTTGCTGTGAATTCCAATTTTAGGGCAAAGAGAGTTTCGTTGCCCTCCAGGTCAGAAAGGATGAAACCAGCTCCCCCCCCAGCAGCATTAGAGGACCCATCAACGTGCAGTGTCCACTCCTTCGACTTTGTGGATGACTCGGGGAGCCTTTCTGCTGTAAAATCCGCGAGTACCTGAGCCTTGACCGCGGGCCTCGTTTGATACTGTATGTCGAATTCACTTAATTCTACCGACCACCTCGTCATTCTCCCCGAACTCTCCGGTCGCTGTAGAATTTGTCTCATGGGTAGGTTTGTTAACACGATGACCCTATGGGCTTGAAAATAGGGTCTTAACTTGCGCGCCGCACAGATGATGGAGAAGGCGGCTTTTTCCACCATACAATAGTTCTTTTCGGCGCCACTTAACACCTTACTTGTGTAGTATATAGGCTGGTGCTTTCTACCCTCTTGCCGGACCAAGACCGAGCTGACGGCATTCTCTGTGGAAGCTATATACAGATGAGGTCTTCTCCATTCTTTGCTTTTGTCAGGAGAGGAGGGGATCCGAGGTATTGCTTGAGCTGCTCGAAGGCTACCTCCTGATCTTCCCCCCATTCGAATCCTCCCTTCTTCCGCAGTGCTCTAAAGAAAGGTAAGCCTTTATCTCCTGAGCAGGAGATAAATCTACTGAGGGAGGCTATCCTTCCGGTCAGAACTTGTATCTCCTTTTTAGTCCTTGGAGCTTCCATCTCCAGCAGCGCCTGTATTTTATCTGGATTTGCTTCTATACCTCTGTGAGTTACCATAAAGCCCAGGAATTTACCTGCAGAAACGCCGAACACGCACTTCGAGGGATTCAACCTCATGTGGTACCGACGGAGGAGCTCGAACGTTTCCCTCAGGTCTTTACAATGTTGCCCTGCTTCCATACTCTTCACCAACATATCGTCCACATAAGCTTCCATTGTTTTTCCGAGCTGTTCTTTAAAAATCTTGTTCACTAGCCTCTGGTATGTGGCCCCCGCATTTTTTAGGCCGAAGGGCATCACCCGGTAACAATATAAACCCCTTTCGGTGACGAAAGAAGTTTTTTCCTCATCGGCGGGACTCATAGGGATTTGGTTGTACCCTGAGTAAGCGTCCATGAAGCTGAGGAGCTCGTGACCCGAGGTCGAATCTACTAGCTGATCAATTCGAGGGAGAGGAAAACTGTCCTTTGGGCACGCTTTATTCAAGTCCGTGAAGTCTATGCAGGTGCGCCATTTTCCATTGGGCTTTCTGACCAGGACCACATTGCTCAGCCACTCGAGGTAGTCCACTTCTCGGACGAAGTTGGCCTGCAACAGTTTCGTCACCTCTTCGTCAATTATTTTGATCCGTTCCATCGCGAAGCTCCTTTTTTTCTGTTTTACAGGTCGGTGGTTGGGGTTGACCTGCAACCTGTGCTCTATCACAGCAGGGTCGATGCCGGGCATATCTGCTGCCGACCATGCGAACAAATCAGAGAATTCGTTTAAGAGTTCAGTCAACTCTGCTTTCAAAGTATCGGGCAAGTGATTCCCTATCTGTACACTTCTTTCGTGGTGGTCTTGCAGTGGTATGTGTTTGATATCTTCGTGTAATGTATTGATCTGGGGATACTCTCCTCTGACCTCCAGGTCTTCCACCGTAAGAGCTTCTTTGGCCTCCATCTTCCCTTTTAAGGCCATTACGTAGCAACTCCGAGCAGCGGCCTGATCTCCTTTGGCATATCCTATTCCTTGTGGTGTAGGGAACTTAACTTTGAGGTGGTATGTTGATGTTACCGCTCGAACTGTGTTAAGGAATGGACGACCCAAGATGACATTGTATACCGAAGGTCGGTCAACCACCAGGAACTCTATCAACGTTGTTACCTGCTGCGGGGTTGTTCCTATTGTCACTGGTAAGGTGATGGTTCCCAAGGGGTGAACAGTGTCTCCCCCAAATCCTACCAAAGGGGTCGAGACGGGCTTCAATCGCTCCTTGCCAATCTTCATCCCTACCAAGACCGACCAGAACATGATGTTGGCCGAGCTCCCGTTGTCTACCAGTATACGTCTCACCAGGTAATTGGCTACGAGTAGGGAGAGCACTAGTGCGTCATCATGCGGTTGCTGTACTCCCTCTTCATCTCCGCTGTCAAAGGTTATGGCGTCACCTTTTTTGTTTCGTTTGCTACTGGTTTCCCCCTTTTCTATAGTCAGCACCTGTTTAGCATATCTTTTGCGTGCACTTCCACTATCTCCTCCACTGGCGGATCCTCCGAAGATCACCGCAATTTCCCCAATAGCTTGCTCTTCCTTCTCTTTTGCGCCGTGCCTCCTCTGCTCGATTGGTTCTCTTTGTGAATTTTCTTTCTTGACAAATCTTGATAGATGTCCCCTTCTTATTAGGACTTCGATTTCTTTCTTCAGCTAAATGCATTTTTCTGTGTCATGGCCGTGATCCCTATGGAATGCGCAGAATTTGGACATGTTCCGCTTATGTAGAGGCGTTCGCATAGGTTCAGGCCATGAGACGTAATCCTTCTTTTTGATCTGCATCAGCAACTCTGAGCGCGGTACATTTAGAGGTGTGTAGGTGGAGAACTTGTTATGTTGCCTCTACTCTTTTGACCTGTTTGCAGCGCACTAGTTTCGTGCCTTTTTGTAGGTCTATACACGTCTCCGGATTCTCTGCCGTTGTTTCTTCTTTTCCGCTCCAGACGATTTCCTCTCGTATCCATCATCTCCTCCAGGTTAATGTATTTCTCTGCTCGAATCATTAGCTCCCCCATGTCCACGAGAGGTTTTTTCCCAAGGGAGTATAAGAAACTTTCGGGTTGGAGAGCCGTTGTCAGGGCGGCCAAGGCTACCCCCATGTCCAAGTTGCGGATTTCTAAGGTCGCTGTGTTGAAACGGTGCATAAAGTTCTTTAAAGTCTCCCGGTCCCCTTGCACCATACTCATTAGATGGCCTGTTGTTTTGGCAACTTTCCGGCTACTAAGGAAGTGGCCAATGAACATTTGCTCCATCCCTTGGAAGGAACCAACAGATCCTGGTCGAAGAGTTCGATACCAGTCTCTGGCGGTACCCTTAAGGGTGGTAGCAAACGCTCGGCACATGATGGCGTCCGGAGCCCCTTGCAGCTGCATTAACATTTTGAAATTTTCCAGGTGATCAATGGGGTCAGACAAACCTTCGTATCTTTCAAAGATGGGCATCTTGAATCTGCTGGGCAATGGAGCTTCCATGATCTCTTTGCTGAACGGAGATTCCGCGCATTTTAGGGATGTTTCCCCATGGTAGGGCCTGGTTCTGCCCTCTTTCATCATCTTCTCTATGTAATCTATCTTCTTTATTCTTTCCTCGAGCTCGGTGGATCTTTGTTGGTTGACGTCCACGCTGTTTGCATCTTCTACCTTCTTGCTGGGTTGAGTTTTCTCTTCTTTCTCCCTTAGTTCGTCAGCTTGTTGATCTGCGCTGGGTTTCTTTTGCGGTTGGGGAAGGACGTGCCCCTCTTGACTCTTCTGTTGTAAGAGTTGATTGAGCATGTCCTTCATTTCCTTCTGGAAGGCAAGGAACTCCTCCCTACTGACACCAGATGAATCGGAGGTCCATTGGATGGATTCGGATGGTTCTTTGTTATCCGGGAAGGAGGTGGAATTGCGTGAGGTCGGCATTGCTTGAATGTTTGAAAGTCAAGAGCAAGATAATATTGCTTCCTAAAAGTGATTTCCCACAGACGGCGCCAACTGTTGCGGGGTAAAAATATGGTTGGGGTGCTCCTTCGACTCTCGTTGACCTGAAAGAAGAAAATAAAGGCTTGGAGGACCCGGGGTGTACTCCGGGGGGCCACTCCGATGCCTAAGTAAGGGAAATACTTTTAGGAAGGCTGAATGCAACAGTATAATTGTGTTGAATGACTTACCTTTGCTTGCATCCCCAGTCCCTACTTATAGGGGCTTGAGTTGACCATTGGTTGGCTCAGATTTATTGCGTGGGGGCGTGAATCGCTCTTCAGCCATAAGTGCGTGCGCCTGTTACTCTGTTTTTAAGGGCGTCGGCGTGAATCTCTCCTTCTCTTTATTAGGTCGGAGCTAATCACTCGTCAGAAAGTCAGACTTGGAGAAAGTATGAGACAGGCGTTGACCTGCCCTTATTAGCGTGATTTATTATGGACATATCATATATAAACCCCAGAACCAAGCTAAGACATACAAGAAGAGAAGAATACATATTATTGAAAAATATTGAGAAACTTACTCTCATTGCTATACGATTGCCTACACTTCAACTTCAACTCATCGAGCTTGGGCAAATCAATTTAGAATCTCAAAGGGATCTCTTTTATACATCTTAATTGTCAACTTAGTATTGAGGTTTGATCATTCAAGTTATTATTTTCAAGAACTTCTCATCTCAATACTTGTTATTGAACATCATTAGAAAAGTTTGATCTTGAGTGTGCACATACATATAAAAATTGTTTTTGAAAATATCATTACTTGAGAAAGTTATTTAGCTTTTGGTTGATTGGTTTTTGATTCTAGAGTATATATACATATATACATATAGTGTTCATAGAGCTTATTATTGAAAAATCTATTTTTGATTAAGTATTAAAAGGTTGATCTTGGATGTGCATATACATATACATATTTATTTTTTAAACAAGATCATTACTTTATTAAGGTTGTGTGATTGATTGAATGGTTTGATTCAAGTGTGTATTAAGTTAAAAGATTCATATTTTAGATATATTAAAACACTTGAATATATATCCTTGGTATTCATAAATATTTATCTTATTGAAGGATATTTTGTTTGGAAAACCTTATACTCAGTATTTTGATCTTTGAATTACATATCATGTACATTTACATATTACAAAGATCGAGTTGTGATTAAATATTTGATAGAAAGATTTTTGATATAGATTGATAAAATATTCAAGATAAGACTTTTATCAAGTTCACATTAGACATATTTGTGCATCTTTACAAAGTGAACTAGAACCCTAATATACTCCAAAGCATTTCAAATATTTCTTTACTTAGGAGTTTTGGTTAAATAGGGATTTGTGTGTTGAAGCATATCATACATAAAACGATTGTATCGTTTTCATACATTTATGAGTGTCAAGTTACACCATATGTTAATGTACTAGGACTTTGAATTGTACTTACTAGCTTTTATTAGAAGCAATATTGAGTGTTTGCAGATTTGAGCCTAAATTGTAGACACGGTTCAGGTTATGAACCGGGTATGAGGAGGAAGCTATACCTCTTGTAAGCAGCGAATTAGGAGGAAGCTATACCTCTTGTAAGTAGCGGATTAGGAGGGAGTTGTATCTCTTGTAAGCAGCAGATTGTAAGGGAAGCTCTGTCCCAATTTAAGGAGCAGGGACTATGGTGGAATCCTTGAGTGGGTTGCTCAAGGCGAGAACGTAAGCCGGGTTGACTGAATCTCGTAAAATTGCGGTTGCATTTTCTCTTCCCTTATCCTTTTTATTTTCCGCATCGTATTTCAATTTCTAACTTGCTTGTATGAATATCTTTACACGCACTTAATTGGGTAAAAAGGGATTCATTGATAAATAACTTTAATTTAGAAATAAGTCCCTACCATTAATTAGTTAAACATAGAAATAGGGATTGTTTGGTAAATAGGTTTCAAAGATTTTTTTAAATACCCAATTCACCCCCCCTCTTGGGATTACACCTTAATCAACAGATTTGTTTTATATATATCTGTGTGTGTGTGTGTATGCTTGTGTTAACATGTTCCATGAATCTCCATATAAGAATTACATAGAGAGAGAGAGAGAGAGAGAGAGAGAGAGAGAGAGAGAGAGAGAGAGAGAGAGAGAGAGAGATGTTCTTTTCGTAAAATATTATTCATCATATCCCCTTAAAAAGAAAGAAAGAAAAAGTAGAAATGATGAGATTCCACGTTAGGTGCGCTGCATATCTATCAATAAATAAGTAAATAAAAAATTAGAAAAAGTTTTATAATTATCAATTTTGACGAAGAAAGGTTTCTTGAGTAAAATTAATAACATTACTTAATAATTCATAATTATTTATATTTTATTTATCATCCAAAGATCACGTTTTTTTTATATTTTTTTATATATTATTTATGTGGAATCGAAAGAAAATATTTTTGTATGTATCAAATATATTTAAAGATATTAAAAAAAAAGAATGTCATGAGTAAATTTTAAATTGATTATTATGAATCTTTATATGCAATTTTAGATTAGTTAATGTAAGATCCATAATATTTTCGGATGTCTAAATGAATTTTTTTAGTTAATTAATAAAATGAACACATTACATACTTTTTCCTAAAATGACACTTCAATGAGGTCTAACTAATTAATAAAATATTATCAGATAGAGTCACTTCACTTCTATTTAAAGATTTGTTCTATACATATATATATATATATATATATATATATATGTATATATGTATGTATATTGTAGTGATCTTAAAAAATAATATAAAATAAAAAATAAAAAAAATTAATTAAGATTAATTATTATTAAATTAATTAATGAAATAAACAAATAAAATGAATAGTGTGGGAAGAAGAAAATTGAAATAAAGATAATAAATAAATAAATATATATATGTGTGTGTGTGTGTGTGTGTGTGTGTGATCCTAAAAAATAATATAAAATAAAAAAATTAATTAAGAGTAATAATTAATTAATTAATTAATTAATTAATTATTAAATTAATTAATGAAATAAAAAAAATAAAATGAATAGTGTGGAAAGAAAAAAATTGAAATAAAGATTATATATATATATATATATTATATTAAAATAAGTTAGTGGGGGGAGGAATACTTCCTTACTAAGCTATCAAAATCAAAATTGGATTATAAATCCAATTTTGATTCACAGAACCGTCCCCTCTCCTCTCTGTCTCACGCCACTCCTTCGTTCCCGTCTCTCTTTCTCCCCTTATTTCTCAACAGATATTTGGTCGATTGGGAAATAGAAGGTATCGTTGGATTCCTAGATCCGCCATCGACATTTTTACTGCAGCGAGTTTGTCGTGGGAGTAGCGCAGACAATATTCCTAGGGTAAGACAATCTTTCCCTATTTTCTCGATTTCTCCTTAATTTGGCTACTTAATCGACAATCGGGCACCACCACAGGGTCCTAGTCGTGATCATCGCCATTTTGGCCAGAGTAAATTTCTGATTTGGATTTCCTAGGCCCCACTCCAAAGCGAGAGTAAGATTTTAGGAATTAAGTAAATTTGTTATATTTGAGGGTATAATTATTTATTTGAAATTTATGGGCCTAGAAAATATTAAAATAGTATTATATTTAGGATTGATTTAATGGAATTAGGAATTTTTATAGGGCTCTAGTGAGCGCCGCAGGTGATGGGGATCAACATGCCTTATGTATCCCTTTTACTGATATGATGACACATGGACGACCTCCCGATCTCCACTCCTTTGCTGACATGGTGACATGTGGACAACCTCTAGATGTCCATTATTGTTTATATCTATTTTGTAGGAACATATGGAATTAATTGAAGATCTTCTACTTCTTTGATGGAAGACTTTTTTATGTGAAGACTTTGCTATTGTGTTAATTTATATTTTTTGTGGATAAGTTATTTCAAGATTATTAGGTGTTTGAAGACCATGCTTGAAGACCCAAGTGAAGTATTGAAGCAAAGTCCAACTCAAAACCCATGTGGTCTCCACATGGCTCCAATGGGTCCCACACGATTTTGGCCTTCCTTTTGGAATGTGTTTAAATTTCAAATTTGAATTGTAATAATGTAAGACAACTAAGCTTGACTTGTGTGCTTATGAGTTGGAGTTCCTTGTTTTTTTAGTAAGTATTAATTGTGTTAGGTTAATAGTTGTTGAGAGTTGTTGTTGAAAGTTATTGAGAGTTGTTGAAAGTTGTTGAGAGTTGTTGAGTGTTTAAAGCTTTGTCTCCCAGGCTATGCCTATAAATAGCCTTCTTATTGTAAGAACAAGAGATATGAAGTTGAAGTTGAATATTGAAGAAGCATCTCTTTGCTTGAGCTTGTAAAGTTTGTTCCTCTCCTTGTGAGTGAGTAGTGTGAGGCTACGGCGTTCTCTTCGGAGATCAAGTGGTGAGAGACCACTAAACTATCCAACGACTCCATCAACCCCTCCTCCATCTAATATTCTCACGGCCCCCATCAACACCACACGGCCAGCGTCTTCATACACCCACACGACGATCATCATTTACACTTCATTGCTATGTTCATCTTGTGATTCAAAGCTTGTACAAAAGACTAACGGTATGACCTAACTACGTGTGGAACAACATCAAGTCATCCAAACCAATATCTTGGTAACTTCAATACTTGTGTTTGAATTTTTTTTTATATTTTGTGAACCCTTGCTAGTAGATTAAAATCACATCTTTGAATAGCCCATTTGATCCATAGATTGCAATATTGGTACTTGCTAGTTAAAATCAATTGTATGAATATTAGTTTGCTAACATAGAACTTTTATTCTTGAATCTTTGAAATAACAACTTTTCAGTATATAACTTGATTCCTTTGTGAAAGAACCAATCGGGACTTAATTGCTGGACAAGTCATACACCTTTTCAAAATCCTTGAACATGTGAAATAAAACATGATTTATTGTGTTTATGTTCGGATAATTAAATTCTTAAATTAAAGTGTTTAAGTGTATGTGCTTGTGTGAGGGTTGAATCGTAGGACATAGGTTGACCTTTCCCATCCTACATCAGCAGGTATCTTTTTGGGGTCCCTGTTGGCATAGTTCAAGAAATCAGGTAAGAAAAAATATATATATTAAACCAGAATTTTTATGGATTTAATGGAAAATGAATTGCGTTATATATAAGTGTATATGTTTCAGTATGAGTTTAAAATACCAACCATTTAAATTATGTTTTCCGAGCTTAGGGCTATTTATTAGATATGTATATACAAAATTGAACTGATGAAAGTGAAAGATACTTTGAGGATAATTACGTAAGATAAGAAAGGTATATTTTTGAGTTTATGAATGTCAAATGCAGGTTGGCTTATTTTGTGGGGATTACATATATATGAATTTTACTACTAAATATGGTGACATGAGTAAATTGAACCTTGTATGGGACTATGTTATATGTTTGAGATGCATGTTATGCAGGAAATGCACTAAAATGAAATGTTGTATGGAATATATTGCATGTGTTTGTTAATGTAAATCATGTTTACGACAGCCAAAAGGGAGTTGTGGATCACGTTTATGACAGCCAAAAGGGTGTTGTGGATTATGCTCATAACAGCCAAAAAGGTGCTGTGGATTATGCTCATTAAAACCAAAAGGGAGTTGTAGATCATGTTAATGATAGCCAAAGGAGAGCTGTAGAAATAATAGCCAAAAAGGAGCTGTTGTAATTAAAATACAATGAGAATGATAAGGAAATATAAAATGCGAACAATGTGAAATGGAATAAGTCACGTAAAGTGAAATGCTATGAGATGGTTAAGCTAAGAACATGAACAGTTAAGAATTACCGGATAACGACAGGCGAAATAATGTACTGTGGTATTATTAGTATGTATACTAGTAGAATGTGTTATGTTTGGGCGGGGCAAACTTTTCGCCCGAGGGCTTGCTAAGAAAGGCGAGTGCCCTGGTAAGTATCAGATGTGGCACTAAGTTGCATAACGTGCTAGGGCAGAGGGAAACTATTTGTATGGGCGGGTAGATTTTCTTATTCTTGGGGTCTTTGCTGGTAAACCTTTGTATGAATTGTGTGAGTATGAGATTACATCACTACCTCGGGACTTACTGAGTAAGGTGAGTGCCCTGGTATGCCTCAATTGTGACATTTGGGTTACCTAAAGTATCAGAGTAGAGGGGTGCTACTTGTATGGGCGGGTAATCACCCCTGTCCTTGGGTAATCTTGTGGGTAAAATGTCTTGCATATGTTTTATTATGAACAAGAAATGATTTCAGAAATTATGCTAATGATTTGCAAATGATGAAAATGTATACTTATGTTATTTACAAGCCTCATATTAGTCACACGCTGTTTTAATATATTGTTTCTTCCTTTACTGAGATGTGTCTCACCTGAATATGAACTTATCTCTTTTAGGACCTCCACGAGATTGAGCTTAGAGAGCTCGAGGTGTTTGTAGCATTTTTGGGACATAGAAAAGAAATGGTATATACTTAGCTAATATTTTGGGTTGTATGTAAGTTATGTTTTATGTTTTATGTTTTAAGTCTTCTAAGATATGGATCATTGTGAAATATATTGGTATTTGTGAATACTGGATGTTTTTTGAGATATATGTATATATGAGAATACAGGTGATGAATAGTTATTTTGGATTATAGATAGAAATAGTAAACTCTGGTATTATATTTGTGGAGATTATATTTGTATTTTTCGCTGTGTACATGCTATTAAAATGTGGATTATCGGATAAATGAATGGATTAGTAGCACTCCGGGCCCACGTAGGGGGTCGGGGTGTTACATATATGTGTGTGTGTGTGTGTGTGTGTTCGCGCGTGCATGTGTGCTGAAATGCATAGAGAGGGAGAGAGAGAGAGAGAGAGAGAGAGAGAGAGAGAGAGAGAGAGAGAGAGAGAGAGAGAGAGAGAGAGAGAGAGATGTTCTATGTAAACTAATTTATTGGCCTAGTAGCTTGCACATGCCCCACGAATCTTCATATGAGAATTACATAGAGAGAGAGAGAGAGAGATATGTTCTTTTTGTCAAATAATTTATTGACATAGTAGCTTGCACATATTCCACGAAAATGTCCCCTAAAAAAGAAAAAAAATTAAAAAGAAACATAAAGAATGAGGTTTCACATTAGGTGCAGTGCATATAAATAAATAAATAAGTAAATAAAAAATTAAAAAAAGTTTTATATTTACCAAGTTGGATGAATAAAGTTTTTCGGAGTGAAATTAATAACATTACTTAATAATTCATATCTATTTATATTTTATTTATCCTCCAAATATCACACTTTTTTATTCTTTATATATTATTTATCTGGAATCGAAAGAAAATATTTTTGTATGTATCAACAATATTTAAAGATATTAAAAAAAAAGAATGTCATAAGTAAATATTAAATTGATTATTACAAATATTTATATGCAATTTTAAATTAGTTAATGTAAGATACATAATAATAAAAAAATTGTAAGATACATAATGTTTTTCTGTGCTTACATTAATTTTTTTATTTAATTAATAAAATGAACACATTACATATTCTTCTAAAATGACACTTCAACGTGAACTAATTAATTAATAAAATATTATCATCTAGAGTCACTTCACTTCTATTTAAAGATTTTTTGTATATATATATATATATATATATATATATATATATATAATAAATTAGTTTACAAGAGAAGCATCTACCTCTCTCTCTTTGTGTGTATGTATTTCTACACATATATTTACATATATTAGAGGGAGATGCTTTTCTTGTACACGCGCACGCACACACACAGATAGATATATATATATATATATATATATATATATATATATGTGCAAAAATACATACACAGAGAGAGATACTTTTCTTGTAAACTAATTATTGACTTGCACATGATCCAGGAATCTTCATATAAGAATTACTTAGAGAGAGAGAGAGAGAGATATTCTTTCTATAAACTATAATTAATCATGGCCACTCAAAAAGAAAAAAACAAAAAATAAATAAAAAAAACTTAAATAATAAGGTTTCGCATTAGGTTCACTGCATATATATAAATAAACATGTAAATAAAAAATTTGAAAATTTTTTATAATTACCAAGTTGGACGAATAGAGTTTTCCGAAGTGAAATTAATAACATTAGTTAGTAATTCATAATTATTTATATTTTATTTATCGTCAAAAGTCTACGTTTTTTATTTTTATATATATTATTTATAGGGAATTGAAAGAAAATTTTTTTGTACATATCAAAAATATTTAAAGATATATTAAACAAAAGCAATGTCATAAGTAAATTATAAATTGATTCTTATGAATTTATTAATAAATAAAATGAACATATTGTTGTTTTTTGTCCCACATTGGTAGAATAATTTCACATTAGCATAAAAAGTTGTTTTGAATTTTTTTATATTATTTGTCCCACATTGGAGGGAAGTGTTTTTTGGACTTGAGATTGAAGCTATATAAAAAGCTCAACTCTTCATTTGTAAAACACACGTCAAAGTTGTACTTTATCATGAAGTAGTGGATTGATCATCTACGTTCTAGGACGTAGGTAATTTTATACCGAACTTCGTTAATTTATTATCTTATTCTTTTTACTGTTTTATTATTAGTTTCTGCATTGTTTTAGTTTCTTATATATTCAATAGCAATAGTTGTAGTATTGGTGTTTGGCACAAGTGGGGTGTTCGACACAACAATTGGTATCAGAGTTAGGTTGAATAGTATTGATACAGAGGTGTTCCTCTGTTAGGATCCTTGATTCCACTTTTGATGCCTAAGAAAGACCTTGTCTAAGTAAGTGCTCAAAGACCATTGCGGCTCAGTCGCTCCCTGGAGGTCGGCCTGGTCAAAGTGAAATTTCATAAGATAAACAGAGTAAATACAGTTGGTATGTACTATTCATCCTAAGCCTTTTGCTTTGTTGGTTGCTATTGAATATATAGAAGATGGTAGAAACTAGTGCAGCAGTAGAAGAAACTCTTTCCACACGAACTCCAACCCCTTCAGCTTTGACATCATCATCAAAGATGATAGCTAATGCTCGGTTTGAGGGAGAAATTTGATGGCACCAATAATTTTGGTATGTGACAATGTGAGGTGATAGACATCTTGTATCAGCAAGAACTAGATATTGCTTTGGATGATAAACCAGTAGATATGAGTGACAGAGATTGGGAAAAGATCAATCACCAGGCATGTGGTACGATTTGTCTGTGTCTCTCTAAAAATCAGAAATATTGTGTTATGAGGGAGACATCTGCAAAGAAATTGTGGAAGACATTGGAAGATACATTTATGACCAAGAGTCTGGAAAATCGGTTCTATTTGAAAAAGAAATTGTTTCGCTTCCAGTATCAACCAGGTATTTCGATTAACGACCACATAAACGCTTTCAATAAAATTTTGACCAATTTGTTAAATTTGGATGAAAAGGGGAAAGATGAGGATAAAGCCATATTGTTACTGAATTTTCTCCCTGATGAGTATGACCATCTGACCACCACTTTATTGTATGGGAAAGATAAAGTTACTTATGATGTTGTTTGTACTACATTGATTAGTACTGAATGCAGAAAGAAGGATCAGAGGGTCCATAAGGAAACAGCAGAAGCACTAACAATAAGGGGACGTTCTCAAAGTTGTACGCCTGGAAGGAAGAGTAAATCTTGTGGGAGACCTGCTAAAGATGAATACGCCTTTTTGTCGTGAGAGAGGGCATTGGAAGAAAGATTGCCCTAAATTACAGTAGAAGAATAATGGTAAAGCACATTCTAATGCCAATATAGCCAATGATAATGGAAGTGAGTCAAATTTTTCTCTTGTTGGAACATCTTCATCACATTATTTTGGTGAGTGGATTTTGGATTCTAGTTGTTCCTATCACATGTGTCTTAATAGGGAATGGTTTTCTAATTTTGAAGAATTATATGATGGGGTTGTTTTTATGGGAAATGATAATACTTGTAAAACAACTGGAATTGGATCAATACAGTTGAAATATCAAGATGGAACTATTAAGACCTTAATTGATGTTAGGTATGTTCCAAGCCCAAAGAAGAATCTGATTTCATTGGGTGTCTTAGAATCTAAACGGTTCACTATCACTTTGAAAGATGGAATCTTAAAGATTGAATCATGTGCGCTGGTGGTGATGAAAAAAAATAAGGAAAAATAACTTGTATTATTTACAAGTACAGTTATTGGTTCAAGAGTTGTTGTTTCTGAGAAAGATGCAAGTTCAGATACAACCAGGTTATGACATATGCGATTAGCACATGAGGGAGAAAAATCTTTGCAACAATTAGTTAAGTAAGGTTTGTTAAAGGGTGCAAAGGTGTGCAAACTTGAATTTTGTTAGCATTGCATTCTGGGAAAACAAATTAGAGTGAAATTTGGCACTGTAATCCACCAAACTAAAGGTATCTTAGACTACATCCATACATATGTATAGGGGCCCACAAAAATGGCTTCGTTGGGTGGTATGCATTATTTTGTCACTTTTGTTGATAATTTTTCCAAAAGAGTTTGGGTGTATTCTATGAAGCATAAAAATGAAGTGTGTGATATTTTCCTTAAGTGGAAAAAATTAGTTGAAACTCAAACTGGTGGAAAAATTAAACGGCTTAGATCAAATAATGGTGGTGAATACACGAGTGACCCGTTTATGAAGGTATGTCAGGATGAAGGTATTGCTCGACACTTCACAGTTCGAGATACACCACAGCAGAATGGGGTGACAGAGCGCATGAATCGGGCTTTATTGGAGAAAGTTCGATGTATGTTGTCTAATGTTGGGTTAGACAAAAGGTATGGTCTGAAAAGCCTGCTAGTGATTATGGTTCTTTACATGTATTTGGTACTATGACTTATTATCATGTTAAAGAATCTAAGTTGGATCCAAGAGCCAAGAAAGAAATATTCTTGGGGATAAGTGCAGGAGTCAAAGGATACCGTCTTTGGTGTCTAGAGACAAAAAAAAAATGATTTTAAGCAGGGATGTGACTTTTGATGAACTTGCGATGATGAAGAAAACAATACGCAATGAGTCACGAATTGAAGAGAACACCAGTGGTACTCAACAATAGGTGGAGGTCGAGACAATTTTGGGAAACCCAGTGAGAAATGAGACTACACAAGGTAACTCTCTAGTTACGGTGGGGAATAGTGTACAAGAAGAGGAGATTTCAATTCGAGAATCTTCACAGCAACAAGAATCAATTGTTTCTCAAAGGCCAAAACGAGAAATTCGAAAACATGCTCTGTCTACTGATATGGTGGCCTATGCACTTCTAGTTGTGGATGATAATGTTCCTTATACTTTCAAAGAAGAAATGAGGAACTCTAAATTAGACAAGTGGAAAAGAGCGATGGATGAAGAAATATAGTCTTTTCATCATAATCAG
Source organism: Malania oleifera (assembly GCF_029873635.1). Lineage (NCBI taxonomy): Eukaryota > Viridiplantae > Streptophyta > Magnoliopsida > Santalales > Ximeniaceae > Malania > Malania oleifera. The sequence goes on along the minus strand of NC_080426.1, from coordinate 41,335,230 downwards.
ACTTGGGAGCTAGTCCAACTGCCCAAGGGTAAGAAAGTAATTGGTTGCAAATGAGTTTATGTAAAGAAAGAAGGATTTTCAGATTCAAATAATGTTCGCTTCAAAGCTAGATTGGTAGCAAAGGACTGTGCACAGAAGGAAGACATTGATTATAATGAGGTATTTTCTCTAGTTGTTAAACATTTTTCTATTCGAATTTTGTTGGCTTTGGTAACAAAATTTGATCTTGAACTAGTTCAGTTCAATGTAAAAACTGCATTTCTACATTGTGATTTGGAAGAGGAAATCTATATGACTCGGTCAGATGGATTTCATGTTGTTGGAAAAGAAAATTGGGTATGTAAATTGGGTAAATCGTTGTATGGTTTAAAATAGTCTCCAAGACAGTGGCACAAACAATTTCATCAGTTTATAATGGGTCAGAAGTACATTAGAAATAAACATGATCATTGTGTTTATTTTCGCATACTACAAAATGGATCTTTTATATATTTACTCTTGTATGTTGATGATATGTTGATAGCTTCAAAGAAAATGGAAGAAATCAACAAGTTGAAAAGTCAGTTAAATCAAGAGTTTGAGATGAAAAATCTTAGTGAAGCAAAGAAGATACTTGACATAGAGATTCGCAAAGATAGAATGAGAGGAAGAGTTAGTTTGTCTCAGAAACAATATTTGAAGAAGGTAGTACAGAGTTTTGGCATGTCTGAGCATTCAAAACCAGTAAGCACTCCTCTTGCTCCTCATTTCAAACTTAGTGCGGCTTCCTAAATCAGATGAGGAACGTAAGTATATGCCACAGGTTCCTTATGCAAGTGTTGTTGGTAGTCTAATGTATGCAATGGTTTATACTAGACCTGATATTTCACAAGCTGTTAATATGGTGAGTAGGTATATGCATGATCCGAGTAAAGAACATTGGCAAGTTGTGAGATAGATTTTGAGATATATTATGAATACGATTGATGTTGGTATAGTATTTGAGAAAAATAATACTATTGATCAACGTGTTGTTGGATATGTGGATTCTGATTTTGCAGGTGATTTGGATAAATGTCGATCAACTACTGGATATGTTTTTACATTTGCTAATGGTCCATTGAGTTGGAGGTCTACCTTACAGTCTACCATTACCTTGTCGACAATAGAAGTAGAGTACATGACAACTTCAAAGGCTGTTAAGAAAGCTATTTGGTTGCAGGGTTACTTGAAAATTTGGGAGTTGTTCAGAAGCACATTGTTGTGTTCTGTGATAGTTAGAGTGCTATTCATTTGGCAAAGAACCAAGTCTATCATGCACGAACGAAGCACATCGATGTTCGATTTTATTTTATGTTGGATATTATTAATGGAGGCAAGATACTTCTTCAGAAGATTGCTACAATTGAAAATCCCGCAGATATGTTGACCAAGATTGTGACAACAATCAAGTTCAAACATTGTTTGGACTTGATCAATATCCTACAAGTCTGAATATTTTTGAAGGCGCCGATGATGTGGAACTCCAGAAAATGTTGGTGACTAAAAAATTTATTGAATTTATCGTCAAGGTGGAGATTTGTTATTTTTTGTCCCATATTGGTAGAATAGTTCCACATTCGTATAAAAAGTTGTTTTGAATTTTTTTGTATTATTTGTCCCACATTAGAGAGAAGTGTTTTTTGGACATGAGGTTGAAGCTATATAAAGAGCTTAACTCTTTATTTGTAAAACACACCTCAAAGTTATACTTTATCAAAAAGTAGTGGATTGATCGTCGGCACCCGAGGACGTAGGTAATTCTATACCGAACCTCGTTAATTTTTTGTCTTGTTCTTTTTACTGTTTTATTATTAGTTTCTGCTTTACTTTAGTTTCTTATATATTCAATAGTAATAGTTGTAGTATTGGTATTTGACACAAGTGGGGTGCTCGACACAACACACATTACATGTTCTTCTAAAATAACACTTCAAGGTGAACTAATTAATTAATAAAATATTATCATCTAGAGTCACTTCACTTCTATTTAAAGATTTGTTATATATATATATATATATAAATGTGCAAATATACGTAGAGAAAAAAATAGAGAGAGAGAGCGAGAAATGTTTTTCTTGTAAACTAATTTATTGGCCATAGCTTGCACATGATCCATGAATCTCCATATAAGAATTACTTAGAGAGAGAAAGAGAGAGAGATATGTTTTTTCTATAAACTATAACTCATCATGTCCACTCAAAAAGAAAAAACAAAAAATAATTAAATAAATAAACATAAAGGAAATTAATGAAAAATTAATTTTGGGTTTCACGTTAGGTGCACATATATCTATAAATAAACAAGTAAATGAAAAATTAAAAAAGTTTAATAATTACCAAGTTGGACGAATAGAGGTTTTCGAAGTGAAATTAATAACTTTACTTAGTAATTCATAATTATTTATATTTTTTTTATCATCCAAAGATTTCATTTTTTATTTTTTTTGTATATTATTTATGTGGAATCGAAAAAAAATATTTTTGTACGTATAAAAAATATTTAAAGATATTAAATAAAATGAATGTCATAAGTAAATTATCAATTGATTATTATGAATCTTTATATGCAATTTTAGATTAGTTAATGTAAGATACATAATGTTTATCTTTGTTTACATGAATTTTTTTATTAATTAATAAAATGAACACATTACATATTTTTCTAAAATGACACTTCAATGTGAACTAATTAATTAATAAAATATTATCATTTAGAGTCACTTCACTTCTATTTAAAGATTTATTATATATATATATGTAGAAATACATAGAGAGAGAGAGAGAGAGAGAGAGAGAGAGAGAGAGAGATGTGTAAATTATAATTGTTCATGTCTCATGGAAAAAGAAAACAAAAACAAAAAAGACAACAGAAAGGATGAGGTTTCACGTTAGGTTTCACGTTTCCATTCTCCGTGGATGGTAATGGAGATGTGTCCCGGGGGTCGGATTGGCCGAACGTCCAACTGATGCATGGAAGTCGTGTCCGCATTTCGAACTTTACTTGATCAGCGAAACCTAAGGAGAGGACGCTGATCCGTAGGTTTGGTGCCGCACCAGGGGGTCCAAAGGACTTATTGGTTGCTGGAGTTCTTATGTAATAAAAAAAATAAGTAAATAAAAAATTAAAAAAAGTTGTATATTTACCAAGTTGATGGAACTGAGAATTCTGGAGTGAAACTAATAATATTACTTAGTAATTCATAATTATTTATATTTTATTCATTATCCAAATATCACATTTATTTATTTTTTTATATATTATTTATGTGCAATAATATTTATAGATATTAAACAAATATCATAAGTAAATTATAAATTGATTATTACGAATCTTTATATGTAATTTTAAATTAGTTAATATAAGATACATAATGTTTTTTTTGTGTTTCCATGATTTTTTTATTTAATTAATAAAATGAACAAATTAAACAATTTTCTTAAATGACATTTCATTGTGAACTAATTAATTGATAAAACATTATCATCTAGAGTCACTTCACTTCTATTTAAAGAATTGTTCTATATATATATTTGTAGAAATATATAGAGGCATATATATGTTCTGTGTAAACTAATGTATTGGCCTAGCAGCTTGCGCATGCTCCGTGAATCTCCATATAAGAATTACATGGAGAGAGAGAGAGATGTTTTTTTTTGTAAACTAATTTATTGACCTAACACCTTACATGTGCACCAAGGGAGAGAGAGAGGGAAAGAAAGATATATATTTTTTCTATAAACTATATTTCATCATGTCCCCTAAAAAAGAAAAAATAAATAAATAAAAAACAGAAAGAATGTGGTTTCTTATTAGGTGCATTGCATATGTACAATTAAATAAGTAAATAAAAATTAGAAAAAACTTTATATTTACCAAGTTAGACGAACAGAGGTTTTTAGAGTGAAATTAATAACATTACTATTTAATTCATAATTATTTATATTTTATTTATCATCCAAATATCATTTTTTTATTTTTTTTATAAATTATTTATGTGGAATCGAAAGAAAGTATTTTTGTACGAATCAACAATATTTAAATATATTAAACAAAAAGAATGTCATAAGTAAATTTTAAATTGATTATTATGAATCTTTATATGCAATTTTAGATTACTTAATGTAAGATACATAATGTATTTCTATCTCTACATGAATTTTTTTTATTTAATTAATAAAATGAACATACTACATATTCTTATAAAATGACACTTCAATATGGACTAACTAATTATATATATATATATATATGCTGAAATACATAGAGAGAGAAAGAGAGAGAGAGATGTTCTATGTAAACTAATTTATTGGCCTAGTGGCTTGCACATGCTCAACGAATCTCCATATAAGAATTACATAGAGAGAGAGAGAGAGAGAGAGAGAGAGAGAGAGAGATAAACTAATTTATTGGCCTAACAGCTTGCACATGCTCAACAAATCTCCATATATGATTTACTTCTATAAACTATAATATATCATGTTTCACATTAGGTGCATTGCATATCTACAAATAAATAACTAAATAAAAAATTAAAAATTTTATATTTACCAAGTTAGACAAACAGAGGTCTCCAGAGTGAAATTAATAACATTACCTTAGTAATTCATAATTATTTATATTTTATTTATCGTCTAAGGATCATGTTTTTTAGATATATTATTTATGTTGAATCCAAAGAAAACATTTTTGTACATATCAATAACATTTAAATATATTAAACAAAAAGAATGTCATAAGTAAATTATAAATTAATTACTATGAATCTTTATATGCAATTTTAGATTAGTTAATGTAAGATAAATAATGTTTCTTCTCTTTTGACATGAATTTTTTTTATTTAATTAATAAAATGTACCGATTGCATATTCTTCTAAAATGATGTTTCAATGTGAACCAATTAATTAATAAAATATTATCATCTAGAGTCACTTCACTTCTATATATATATACACAAATACATAGAGAAAGAAAGAGAGATATTTTATGTAAACTAATTTATTGGCCTTACAACGTGCGCATACTCCACAAATCTCCATATAAGAATTACAGAGAGAGAGAGAGAGAGAGAGAGATGTTCTTTTTGTAAACTATAATTTATCATGTCCCCTGAAAAATAAAAATAAAAATAAAAAAAAACAGAAGGGATGAGGTTTCACGTTAGTTTATAAATAAATAAGTAAATCAAAAATTTTGAAAAAGTTTTATATTTACCAAGTTGGACGAACAAAGGTTTCCAGAGTGAAATTAATAATATTACTTAGTAATTCATAATTATTTATGTTTTTTTTATCATTAAAAGATCACGTTTTTTTATATATTATTTATGTTGAATCAAAATAAAATATTGTTGTACGTATCAACAATATATAAAAAACATTAAACAAAAAGAATGTCATAAGTAAATTATAAATTGATTATTATGAATCTTTATACGCAATTTTAGACTAGTTAATGTAAGACACAAAATGTTTTTCTATGTTTACATGATTTTTTTTATTTAATTCGTAAAATTAACACATTACATATTCTTCTAAAATGACACTTCAATGTGAACTAATTAATTAATAAAATATTATCATCTAGTGTAACGCCCCGAAATTCTACACCTGCTCGAGCGCATTATACCTAAATAAAATCTGATAGTCCATTATATCTAATATTATATCTAATAGTGCAATCTTACTAACCTACTTACCAATTTAATAATATTATATCTAATATTATATCATATAACTCCAATTTCATTTACTTTCTTTTTAGATTGATTACAACCAAAGCCCACTAACCTATTATATTATTATTTAAATAATATCTGCTTTAACTATTACATGCAACCTTATCTAACCACTAACCTCCACTAACATATTATTATAACTTACTTTATCATATTATACTATATATACATATATATACACATTTACATATTACTTTATCATATATATATATCTATATTTATATATCTATCATATCATGTATTTAATTATTTTAATTTAATAATTCTTAATTAATTATTTGATTAATATTTAATATTTTATTTATTTTTTATTTTAATCATTTTAAATTTTCGGATCATTACATCTAGAGTCACTTCACTTCTATTTAAAGATTTGTTCTATATATATGCAGAAATACATATATATATATATATATATATAGAGAGAGAGAGAGAGAGAGAGAGAGCAAGAGCGAGAGAGAGATATATGCTCTCTGTAAACTAATTTACTGGCCTAGTAGCTTGCACATGCTCCACGAATCTCCATGTAAGAATTACATATATATATATATATATATATATATATATATATATATATAAAGAGAGAGAATCTCATAAAGAGGGGGAGAGAGAGAGAGATGTTCTTTCTATAAACTATAATTCATCATGACATCTCAAAAAGAAAAAAAAAAAAAAAACATAAAGGATAAGGTTTCTCGTTAGGTACACTGCATATCTATAAATAAACAAGTAAATAAAAAATTAGAAAAAATTTTGTATTTACCAAGTTGGATAAATAGAAGTTTCCGGAGTGAAATTGATAACATTACCAATTCATAATTATTTATATTTTATTTATCATCCAAAGATCACATTTTTTTATATATTATTTATATGTAGTCGAAAGAAAATATTTTTGTACGTATCAACAATATTTAAAGATATTAAACAAAAATAATGTCATAAGTAAATTATAAATTGATTATTACGAATCTTTTTATGTACTTTTAGATTAGTTAATGTAAGATACATATTGTTTTTCTGTGTTTACATGATTTTTTTTATTTACTTAATAAAATAAACACATTACATATACTTCTGAATGACAATTCAATGTGAACTAATTAACAAAAAATAAAGTATTATCATCTAGAGTCACTTCACTTCTATTTAAAGATTTGTTATATATATATATTTGCATAAATACATAGAGAGAGAGAGAGAGAGAGAGAGAGAGAGAGAGAGAGAGAGAGAGAGAGAGAGATGTTCTTTCTGTAAAGTATAATTCATCATGTCCACTGAAAAAAAATAAAAATAAAAAAACAGAAAGGATGAGGTTTCATGTTAGGTACACTGCAGATCAATAAATAAATAAGTAAATAAAAAAAATAGAAAAAGTTTTGCATTTACCAAGTTGGACGAACAGAAGTTTCCGAAGTGAAATTAATAACATTACTTAGTAATTCATAATTATTTATATTTTATTTATCATCAAAAGATCATGTTTTTTTTTAATTTTCTATATATTATTTATATGTAATCGAAAGAAAATATTTTTGTACGTATCAACAATATTTAAAGATATTAAACAAAAATAATGTCATAAGTAAATTTTAAATTGATTATTATGAATCTTTATATGCAATTTTAGATTAGTTAATGTAAGATACATAATGTTTTTCTGTGTGTACATGAATTGTTTTATTTAATTAATAAAATGAACACATTACATATTCTTCTAAAATGACACTTCAATGTGAATGAATTAATTAATAAAATATTTTTGTACGTATCAACAATATTTAAAGATATTAAACAAAAAGAATGTCATAAGTAAATTATAAATTGATTATTACACATCTTTATATGCAATTTTAGATTAGTTAATGTAAGATACATAATGTTTTTTTTGTATTTACATGAATTTTTTTATTTGATTAATAAAATGAACACATTATTTATTCTTCTAAAATAAACGATTGTAATGTTTAGAGATAAACAACTTCAATGTGAAATGGCGAAAGACTTCTATCTTTCACTCAAGAAGATAATATTTTTTAAGATGATTTTCATATTAAATATAATAGCTTTGATCAAATTATGGTGAAAGTATTCGTTTTGATGCATTAGACTTCATGAATTTGTCATATGAAAACTATCTTATGTAGTTGAAATTTAAATTATCCCTTATATGTCAAAGATATTTCTATTACACATCTAATGTGGAATTGTGGCGTTGCGTATAGAGAGGTTTAAACTTCAACTATGTGAGTCATATTTTATAAGACAAAATTATAAGATTTAACAAGTTATAGTGAATAATACCTTATACAAGTTAAATAGAAACCGTTGCATTTTGCTTAAGTTATGCGATCAAAGAAATAAGACATTAACCACAATATTTGGGTTTCCTATATCCTTTCAAATTGCAATAGATAACCTGGCTTTGATACTGGCCTAAGCCCCCTATATTTTTGGACAATGAATTTAGATGCATTTAGGTGAAGCATGGTGTAAGGGTTCAATTTCTCTTGTTTTAATAAAAAAAAAAAGATAAATTATTAATGTTGAGGGTGGCGTTTATCAAGGTTTTGATTATGAAATTGAGATAGCATAATATGTTCATTTCTTATGGCACTATTGATAAGCAAACCTGGGCTCTTACTCTGACACCAATATGAATGACAAACCTAAAGCTTTCTATCGAGAAGAAACTAAAGACATTATTAGATCCCATTTAACCTTTTAATTGTTAAATAATACTTGAAAATCATTACTCCAGCACCCACATGCCTTAACACTTCTATATCTACTATTCATTTGCCACTTTTTACAAACTCACCAACCTTTACCTCTTCATTGTGCAATCCATCGTCAAACAACTCATCCCCTTACCTTTGACGCCCTTGCTTACTCTGCCATTAATCACCTCCCTTTGTTTTGACACAAGCATTATAATTGTCTATAAAACCATTATATTTGTAATTTGAATATGCAACAAATTATGTATTTTTATGACACCTCAATAGCATACCTTCAATCATTAAAGCTCTCTTTACTTTGTAGTTAAAGGCTGAAATGACTATAGTCGAGTTCAAATTGAGTTCCATTTAGATTTTAGAACTTTTATTGTGTGTCAAATGCGAGTGTCTCTAACCAATCTCGTTGATCTTATTTTACCCCTGTCACGACGTCCCAGGTGCGAGGTACCCCGGGAAAGTGAATAAAAATGATAAGTTTGATTTTTGGAAAAAAATTGGAAGTTGGAGTCACCACTAACCTTTTTGGGTGTGATTAGAACACTTGATTACTACTCGATTAAGAATAGTATCAGTTTGCGAATATCAGGATCTGAATCAGGAGTTTGGTTATGCAAAGGGAAGATACTAACACCTACTACGCACCCGTTCTATGAACAGAACCTAATTAACTACGAATTATCCCCAAATTGAATTTTAACAACCTTTATTTTGCACCTTTTAAATAAATTGAAAATGTGAACACTTAAGTAGGTAAATACATATGCACGCTTTATAGGGTATATTTAAAAGGGTGTGATTTAAGGATTGTCTAATAAGACCCCCAGAAGTGAGGATCTCGTTTGACAAACCCCTCATCAGGTGAGGCTCAAGAAGCCCATTGCCCTTTTTGAAATCATAGGGACACATCCCTTTTAAAAATCAAGAAAATATTTTTAGAAAATAGCTCCCAAATTTATTTCAAAATTTTGTAAGAAATTTTCCAAGTATTTTATAATATTTTCAAATTTTTTGGGAGGTTTTGGAGCTCCTTTTTTATTTTCCAAAGTGAAAAAAAAAAATTAAATATTTTTCCAACCTCAAAAATATTTTTCCAAAATTTTCCTGATTTTCCCTAGCTTTTTTGTGATTTTTATACTTTTTTTTTTTCAATTTTAAATCAAATAATAATATAATAACAACTAGGCCATTTATCCATTCCGAGTGAAAACACATGGTCTTATGTATATATATGTATCAGCTTTTAATGGGACAGGAGGTGACGTCATGGACGTCACCTAAGGCACGTGTCAACGATTGGTTGGATGGGCTTGAAGGACAATGATCGTTGACGTGGCAAGATCTATGCCGTCTTGAGAAAGCACGGATGCGACGGTCCCAGAGAGGCCACGCCGCGTCAAAAGGAGAGGAGGAGAGCTTGCCAAGTGTCACCCATCAATGGTGACCATTGGCTTCAGAGGTACTTCGTATAAAAACCAAAAATTCCCCTTTTTGCTTCAATTTTCCATTTCCTTTCTCTCTCTTCTCTCGAACAGTCTCTATTTTCTCATTCTCTCTCTCTCTCTCTCTCTCTCTCTCTCTCTCTCTCTCTCTCTTTAACTCTCTCTAACTCAACAAACCCTAACTCTCTCTCAATTTCTATTCTTTCTCTTACCTTATCACTCTGTTCTATCTCCTATCATGTGAAGATCTCGGAAAAACTAACCCTCCTCCTCTCTATTCTCTCTCATATCCTACGAAGGCTTCTAAAACCCTAAGCCTCACTCCCTAGATCCCTTTGAAACTCTAACTTTCCTCTCTTTCTTTTACCCTCTACACCAGCAAATGACCTGAAAACCCTAACTCTCCTCACTCTCTTTCTTTCTCCTGACCTGAGAACGACTTGAAAACCCTAATCCTCAAGTCTTATCACTCTCAGTGAACCTACGAACAACTTGAAAAACCCTACCCTCTCTTCTTCTATCTCTCAGTGAAGGCTCTTTAGGCCTTCTGATTTCTATGCTGGTGGCTTGATCTGAGATCCGAGAGGGACCTGATCGACGGTCCCATGATGGTGATTACCCTTCCTTGGGGTTTGAGCATGAAGCTCACAGAAGATAAGTATCCCCCCCTTTCCTTTCTTTCTGCTTTGTGTGATTGTGTGCATGTGATTCGAGTGCTATTGTTTTGTGATGTTGTCATTGTTCCTCTTCTTGTGTTTGTGATTTAAGTGTCGTTGTTTTGTGATGCTGTGATTCAAATGTTGTTGATTCTAGGGTTTTGGCATCCTTTGTAACTTGGTTAAGTGATCACAGGGTTCAGGGACAAGTTGACTCGTTTGAACCCCCACTGAGTCTTTCCTAGGTTGACTTGAACGAGACAACCCATGGACCCTTGTGGGTCATAGGTGTTTCGGGTTGGGCTTGTTTCTTGGGTTCGATTCCGTTTTAAAAATGGACTGGGTCTGGTTATTTTAAAAATAAGTTGGGTTGGGTTTATTTTTAAAAATGGATTGGGTCGGGGTTGTTTTTTTAAATATAAATTAGGCCTAGTTGTTTTAAAAAAATAAGTTGGGTCTGGATTGTTTTAAAAATGGAATAGGCTTGGGTTGTTTTAAAAATGGATTGGGCCTAGGTCCTCAAATAATTTTTTTTTTTTTTTGTGGGCTTGGGTTAAAACGAAGTTGGGTCTAGTTTGTTTTAAAAATAAGGTTGGGCTTGGGTTCTGTTTTAAAGCGAATTGGGCTTGATTTTTTAAAAACAAAGGTTGGGCTTGAGGTTCTTGGGTTTGTTTCTTTGTGGGCTTGGGTTATTTTAAAATGAAGGTGGGCTTGGTTGTCTTAAAACGAAGGTGGGCTTGGTTTTGTCTGGTTCTATTTGGTTCATTGGGGATTGGTTACAGGTTGAGGTTCTAGTGGGGGGTTTTGGTTACAGATTGAGGTTTTAGTTGAGGGTTGTGGTTATAGATTCAAGTTTAGGTGGGGGGTTTTAGTTACAAGTTTAGGTTCAAATTGCATGTTGAGTTTGCCTTGGTTCAAGGTTTAGGTTTAGGTTTTATGTTCAAACCCCTGCTTTCAAAATATGCACTAACAATTTGTTTAGGCAGATTAGAATAAGGAAGGGGAGCCAAATTTACCTACAGTCTCTATCTCCTTGGGTCTTCTTTTCCCACTTTTTGAGTTTGCTTTGTGTTAGTTTGGAGCAACCTTTTGGGGGGTCTGCTTCTGTGTATTAGACGACTACACTGGTGTGTGTATTCTTCCAAATGTGGGTAGTCGGGCACGTGTCTTCTAAGGAGATGACTTCAACCTTCTGGAGTCTTTAGGATTGCCGCTACTTTGCAATTTTTTCAGAACCTCCTCATACTGCTTCGAAGTGTTTTTAAGTGTTTTCCGAAGGATTTTAAAAGTTCCCTAATGAATGCCCATGATGTGATTTTTGGGCATTTTTCAGAGATTTGTAAGTTCACCTTTAATAAGATTCCAAGGTAGGTTAGTGGTTCTTCATCCAAGAAAACTTTTTTTTAAGTTAAATTGGAAAAAAAATGACGTTCTTCAAAATAATCACCTATGAAGTGATTTGAGGGTGGAAAAATATTTAATTTTCTAAATTTTATAGGGTTTTAAGGCTTTATTATCACAACATTTTTTTTTTTCTGAAATCGATGCTTTTTAAATAAAATATATATATTTTTCAATCAAAGACTTTAAGTATTTTCAAGAATCATCAAAATGTTTTCTAATTCTAAATTTAAAAATATTTTGATGAACTATATATGACTTGATTTTTCTTTTGAGGATATGTATGCATTCTACTTTAATAGATTCGGCCATTGTTGTTTATGGTGTGACTCTTATATTTGGAGTTTCATAAACAAGGGAAGGGAGAAGAACATGGAGGGGCTGCACAGCAGGCACTCGTCAACAAGTGCCCTGAGCTCGTTGACGAGTAGATACCAAGAGTCATAATTTCTCATAATTGAAGACTCGTTGACGAGAGTATGGACACGTTGACGAGTGATCTTCTTCGTATTGTCAACGAATCCTTGTACTCGTCAATGAGTGTCGCCTGGCTACGAAGAGAAATTCAAAATTTGAATTTGGACATTATGGTAATTGGGTATTTGGAAGGAAACCTCTGAGGGGTTATTATATATGTCGTTGTGGGCATATTTCAACATATAAGAGAGTGTGAAAGAAGGAGAGAAGATCATTGTATTGTGAGACTTTGATTTTCATAGTGAATCTCTTACCGATTGCTTCTGTGGATGTAGGTTTTACCGAATCACGTAATTCCTGGTGTCGTTGTCTTTATTATTACTCTCTTTATATTGCTATGGTTGTGGAATGTTTTGTGTTTTTCACAATTTTGTTTGTTGCAAGTATGTATGTGTGATCCTTTATACAATGTTCATTCCATTGCGCATTGTTGAGAGAGGCCACCCTTATTTTTTCATAACAACCATAATGATAAAAAGAACTAAAAATTCTTTTATTTTTCCTTCCTTGTCTTTTTAAATGTTTATGTGAGTGCTTGACTTTTTGGGAAAAATATCAAAGTAGTAAGTTGTCCATGAGGTTAAGTCATATGTATGGACCTTATGGAAGATTTTTTGAAGGAGTTTTGGATAAATAAATCATTTTTGCCAAAAAAAGAAAAGAAAAGGGAGACACATCTTCTGTAAGCAAAAGGATGATTGACTAGCCTTACCTAGAAGCAAGATAGGTTGACTGGTCCTTCCATTTTTCATGAAAATTTGACACTTTTTATTACAAAAAGGTAGTTTTTCTCGAGGGACACACACACACACACACACACGATGTAAGAACAGTAATTATTAATAGAATAATTATATTAGGGTGTTAGTCTTTTGATTCCATTTAAAACAAATTGAGAGATTACTTTCTTATTCATAATTGTACTCTCAAACCAATAACTCTTTTAAAAAAAAATTTCTATTATTTTACCTATTAAAAAATTGAAATAAAGTGGCAAATTTGTTTTTCTAAAATAAAAATAAAAATTAGATGATTAATGGTCTATTGTCCATACTTGATTTTCAAAATGGTAGCCAAACTTGTTGGTAGCCAAATAGGCCACCAAACTCAGTATTCACAATAACCAATCAACTATCTATTTATATCCATACCATCACTTAAAATGTACATAATTTTTTATTAAACATAACTCCTTCTAACCATCCTTGAGATGCTAACCAACCTCTTTCAGATCATAATAAATACAGGCAATTGCCCAAAGGCATGCTAAGGTGTCCGCAAGGATGCTTGAAACTCCACAGCTATTGTTTATGAATGTACATACTACATTGGGGGTTATTTATAAAATTTTTGAGGGTGGAAACTACTGATGAAGAAAAATAGGGGGTCAACCTGAAAATAACTAAAACTTTGGGGTGATCTAGAAAATTTGAAAAATTGATAAGTAAACGGGGAGGACGCGGCACCTGCACTGGCTTTCGCGGGTTTCTCTCTGCCCGACGAGTGAACCGGACGCCTTTCGTCCTTCAGCTCTTCAGCTCTTCTATTCTTCAAGCACGCGGCGAGCCGACAAGGCCTCACGCAGCGAGGGAGAGGGCGGCTGAAGAAGGAGAGCTAGAACTAGAAGAGGAGAAATCTAGAGGGATATAGCCCCTGTTGGAGTGTCAAGCTGAAGAAAAATCCTGGCAATCCATTTGATGGAAAGATCAAACGGCTACTCTGTCTTAAGCTGTTAAGGGGGGCATTGTTGTAATTTGCTTCCTTTCTCTTGTTTAGTTGTAACTAGAAAACAGCAGGGGGCGGTGGTTTGTTGGGTCTTCTGTTTACAGCAGCGTAGAAGGAGGGAGTTTTTTCTCGTTTTATTATTAAATTAAAATAAAATATTAAATAATACTTTATTTGAAAAAAAGTTCTCCAAACTAATGTTCATGTAATCTGGAGACCAAACTGCGAGATTTGCTTCAATTCCTGCGAAATTTGTTTTTCCATTGACTTTCTTATCTAATTAAATATCGCAGGAATATATATATATTTAAAATTAAAAATGCATTAAACACAATTAAAGAAACAAAATTTTTTTTACCTTCTAAAAAAAACATAAGTATTTTAAAAATAAACTCTATTTAATAAAAAATAAACTCTATTTAATAAAAAAAATGTAAACAAAAATATTATTACCTTCTAAAAGAAAGACAAGTATTTTTAAAAATAATAATTTCAATAAAATTAGATAAATCAACTTTTAAAAAATTTATTTGAATCCAGCAAGACTAGACCTAAAAAAATCCATTTTATTCAAAAAAATAAGTGCAAAAAATTTATAAATGTTATATAAAATGCAAGCTACCCTGTCAAATGAATCCTTAGTTGAGAATCTCATATATATATATATATATCTAGCTAAAATCTAATTTGTATATTTTTTTCACATTTTTTTAATTTTAGTCATATTTTTTAATTGCTATTTGATTAAAAAAAGCATAAATTTAATTAGGTTTTTAATTTATTTTAGTTTTCAAAATACTAACAAAAAAAAATTGCTAATTTTTAATTTTTTCTTCCTATTTCTAATTTTTCAGTTCTTGTTCCTCGTTTTTAGTTTCATAATTCTTGACAATAATACCAAACAAATTAAAGATTTTTCATTGTTATAACAATATTTTAATATGTAAAATTGGTTTATGGAGATCAATTTATTCATTTTATATATAAATTTTAATTAAAATAAAAATAAAATGACCATGTGAATTTAAAATATAATTCAAATAAACATATTTACAAAATTTTAAAAAATTTTAAAAATAATTAAAAGTGTTTTTTTTATTATATGCATAGCTGCGTAGGCAGTTGTGCAGATTATTCATTCTTATATATATTATTTCAATAAATATCTATCAATATCTTCTAAAATTTTTTAAAAATATTTGTAAATATCAAGTTCTTTTAATTAATGCTCAAATTTTCTTAATCTTTAACTATTTAGTTAAATAAAAGTTATTTTTTTCATCTCAATGTAATTTAAGTTTTATATTCACTTGAGTTAACTTTGAAAACCATTAATTTGTATGATAGTTGGTTAGAGTTCCTATGTAAATAAAAAAAAAAAAAAAACTATATAATTTGAAAATATTATGATCTTTCACACTAAAAAAAGTTAATTAGCTATAGATAATAAATTATTACTATAGTCTATGTATTATTGCTTCTAATGCATAAAATTTACTCTATGGGCAACACGTATCTCTAACTAGTAAATAAAAACACATAATTGAATGTATGTTAATTTTTGTCTTTAATTTGGACTAAATAAAAATTTGGAAACATGATTAAGATAATAAAAATCATAATATGTTATAATAAAAATAGATATTAATTATAATTATTTGTATTGTAGTTATTTTCAAAATTTAACTGTTACAAAAAATAATTTTGCAAATAATTGAAAAATAGTAAAAAAAATATTTTTTAATATTTTTAAAATTCTTTAAAATTTTGCAAATATATTTATTTGAATTATATTTTAAATTCACATGATCGTTTTATTTTAATTTCCATTAAAAGTTGATTTATCAAATTTTATTGAAATTATTATTTCTAAAAATACTTGTCTTCTTTTATAAGGTAATAATATTTTTGTTTACATTTTTTTATTAAATATATTTTATTTTTTATTAAATAGAGTTTATTTTTAAAAATGCTTATCTTTTTTTAAGAAGGTAAAAAATATTTTGTTCATATAATCCTGGGAGATTTAATTAAATAAATAAGAAAGACAACAAGAAATCAAATTTCCCAAGAATTGAAATCTTGCCATCAAGTTGCAAGATTACCTGATATTAATTTATTAAATTTTTTTTCAAATAAAATATTATTTAATATTTTATTTTAATTTAATAATAAGGAAAAAACTCCAGAAGGATTTCTGTTCTCCAGCCGCGAGAGACTCATGCAGAGCCGCAGCTAGTCTTCTTCTTCATCCCGAGCGCAGGAGATCTTCCCCTTCACAACCGGCGCGAGTCTTCCCCAGCGTGACACACGTCTGCAACGAGTCTTCTTCCACAGCCGGCGAGAGTCTTCAGCGCACGCGAGGGACTTGCAGCCGAGAGAGATCCTTCACCTGCGCGCGAGAGAAGGAGCAGGCAGGAGGAGGGGCGTCGTAGGGTATCTCCAGCCTCCAGCGGAGGTGCACGCTCAGATAGAGGGGAGGTAATGCACATATCTAATTTCTTGAGAGGGTTTCTTTTAGAAAAATTAGGGAGAAGGATAGGAAGAAGCCTAGGTTCTTCGCAGGTGCGAAGAGGGGCTTTCTTGGGTCGTTTTTGAACTGATTTCCAGAGGAGATTGGTAAGCCAAGAAAGGGAAAATCTGTGTATGTATATTATTTCCGCCGGATTTAATATAGTATGTCCCAAAGTGAGCCAATTTTTGATCCGTAAATGTGTTCTTGTGGATTGTGCTTGTGGCATGTTTATGTTTATATTTTGCTGAATATTGGATTGATGAACATATATTTTTTTGTTCAGGGTTATTACTTAGGCACACATTAAAATAAACGGATTTTCGTTTAGGTGTGATTGTAGTTGATGCTTTGATTAAAATCTGAAAATAGAATTAGCAGTGAGCTGAAATACACACAACAGCCCCAATTTTCCAGGTGACTGATTTTATTTCTGTTCATTCTCGAGAATGACGATGATAATTTGTCTTGCTTTTCCATATTTTTCCTTGTTCTTTGTTCGGAATGTATCCCTGCTGTCCTAATGTGCTCATTTGTTTTGCTTTGTTTTACCCTGTTTTTAGGATCCAGCCATAATCGGCTCCATTTCCCACGTTTTTGAATTTTAATGATATTTCTTCTGCTCTTAGTTTAATTTAAACTAACAAGTTGTATCTTTCTTCGAACGAAAAATTGGTTTATTCTGAATTTTTAATGTTCCTTTCTAGAGAAATAGCTTGGGTTATTAATTTGTTTTTGGCTCTAAAAACATAATTTTTTGTTTGTGTGTGTGTGTTTTATTTGTTTATTTATTTTTTGTCATTATGAATTGATAGAATTGATATCTTTTTTTTTTTTTTTATGATGTTTTTTTGTTTGTCTGCGGAAGCAGAATTAAATTGAATTGGTAGAATTAATTCCTGAGTTTCTGGTATGATAAGTTTTTTAGCAGCAAAACATATATTTTTTTCTCACGTTATTAATTGCTATTAGTTGATGAATGACATTCTCCAAAAATTTCTTGTTTTATGTTTTTTCTGTAAAATATCTATTTATTTATAAATTTTTACTTGGTGTAGTGAGTATTTTTGTTGTTGTCTTGTTAATAGCTGGTGATAAATTACTTATAAGGAGTCCAATGATTGAGCAAAACTGTCTTCTCAAGTACCAAATTGTAGATATGATTTAATTTTTTTTTTTTCTGATAAAGAAATCACTGATGTGAGAAGAGAGAAATATAAGATTTGGGGAATGAGACATCCTCCTATGCAAATCTAAAACCAACTACAAAAGGGCAGTCCTGCAGTCCCTTTGCAAATTAGACAGAGAAATCCCCCAAATTCCCAGAACACACCTGAAGGAAGCACCCTAGAAGGATCTGGGAAAGCAACTCTATTCCATAAAGATATTGTCTTGCTATTAAAAACCCTTGCTTTTTTCTCAAGCCATACAACAATAACAACAACAAAACCAGGCCTTAGTCCCATTAAGTGGGGTTGGCTATATGAATAATTTTCAGCCAATTTATGCGATCATGGACCATTTCTTTTGATAGATTCAAGGATATTAAATCCTTACTTACTATCTCCTCCCAAGTTATTTTAGGTCTACCCCTACTCCTTCTACTGCCCCCCACAGTAATTAAGTCACTTTTCCTCACAGGTGAACTATAAGGCCTACGTTGCAAGTGTCCATACCATCTGAGTTGTTCCTCCCTTATCTTATCTTCTATAGGAGCTACACCTAACTTATCACGAATATGTTCATTCTTTAATTTATCTTTCAATGTTATACCACTCATCCATCTAAGCATCCTTATCTCGGCAACTTTTACTTTTTGGATATTATGTTTCTTCGTCGCCCAACATTCTGATCCATATAGCATAGCTGGTCTTATAGCTGTCCTATAAAACTTCCCTTTCAATTTTAAGGGTATTCTACCATCACATAGCACATTTGAAGCACTTCTCCATTTTACCCAACCTGCTTTAACTTTATGCATTACATCATCTTCAATTTCTCCTTTAGCTTGCATAATAAATCCAAGGTATCGAAATCTACAAGTGCTATTTATTTATTCATCATCAAGTTTAACTTTGTCTCCAATATTCCTCCTATCATTACTAAAATTACATTTCATATATTTTGTTTTATTTCTACTTATCCTAAAGCCTCTAGATTCCAAAGTTTCTCTCCATAATTCTAATTCAGCCTCTACTCCATCTCTAGTTTCGTTAATTAATACAATATTATCTGCAAACAACATACACCATGGAACCTCCTTTTAAATACTCTTAGTCAATTGGTCTATCACTAAAGCAAAAAGATAAGAACTCAAAGCAGATCCTTAATGTACACCTATGGTAATTGGAAATTCTCTAGTTTCTCCATCTATAGTCCTTACACTAGTCATTACTCTATCGTACATATCCTTCATGACATCGGTATACCTACAACATATACCCTTTTTTTCTAAAACCCACCATAGAACTTCCCTCATATGCTTTCTCCAGGTCAATAACTATCATATGCAAGTCCCTCTTCTTTTCCCTAAACTTTTCCATTAATCTTCTTAAAAGATAAATAGTTTCTGTGGTAGATCTCCCAGGCATAAAACCAAATTGATTTTCTGAGATCTTCGTTTCTAACCTTAATCTTTGTTCAACAACTCTTTTCCATAGCTTCATCGTATGACTCATAAGTTTAATTCCACGATAGTTATTACAATTTTGAATATCTCCTTTATTTTTATATGTAGGTATTAAAGTGCTTTTCCTCCATTCATTTGACATTTTCTTAGTTTTTACAATTGTATTAAATAAATTAGTTAACCATATAATTCCGTTATCACCCAAGCATTTCCAAACTTCAATTGGGATGTTATCTGGTCTCATAGCTTCTCTATTTTTCCTCTTTTTTAGTACAAACTTAACTTCGTTAACTCTAATTTTGCGAATAAATCTTATATTTTTAGTCTTTTTCTCATTTGACAACTCTAAGTTTAAGCCTTCTGTTTGATTTTCGTTAAACAACTTACTAAAGTAACTTCGCCATCTTTCTTTAATATCTTTGTCCTTAGCCAAGACAATATCATCCTCACTTTTCATGCATTTTACATTTCGTAAGTCCTTGCTCTTCCTTTCTCTAGCTTTAGCAAGTTTAAATATATCTCTTTTCCCTTCTTTTGTACTAAATCTATCATACAAACTATTAAATGATTTATATTTAGCTTCACTAACGGCCATTTTTGCATATTTTCTTGCCTCCTTATATTTTTCAAAGTTTTCTCTATTTCTATATTTTTGCTACGTTTTATATCAAATTCTTTTTGTCTTTATGATTTTTTGTACATCTTTATCCCACCACCAACTTTCTTTGCTATTCGAGAATCTTTCCCTTGATTCACCTAAAATCTCTTTTGCTATTTTTTTTAATAGAACTAGCTAATCTATTCCAAAGAGTATTTGTATCTGTCCCATCCTCTACGATCCAATCCCCATCTTTGATCATTTTATCTTTAAATTTTATTATATTTTCTCCTTTTAGGTTCCACCGTCTAGTTCTCCTATACTGGTTTATTTTATCCTTTTTCTTCCATTTTTTAATACATATATCTAACACTAAGACTCTATGTTGTGTGGTTAGGCTTTCACCTGGAATAACTTTACAATCCTTGCATGATAAACGATCTACCCTCCTAGTTAAAAAAATTCTATTTGACTTTTATTTTGTCCACTTTTAAAGGTTATTAAGTGTTCTTCTCTCTTCTTAAAACAAGTATTCATTATACTAAAATCATATGACATAGCAAAGTCTAAGATCATCTCTCCTGACTCATTTTTGTCTCCATATCCATATCCTCAATGTATCCTCTCATAATTTTTATTATTTCTTCCAACGTGTCCATTCAGATCTCCTCCTATAAATATTTTCTCAGTCCCTGGTATGCCTTGTATAATACTATCCATATCTTCCCAAAATTGTCTCCTAAGATTTTCTGTTAAGCCAACTTGAGGAGCATAAGCACTAATGATATTTATTATCTCTTGTCCTAATACCATCTTGATTTTTATAATTCTATCCTTTACTCTAGTTACATTCACAACGCTATCTTTTAAGTTTTTGTTTATAATAATGACTACTCCATTTTTTATGTTTTTCTTTTCCAGTGTATCAAAGTTTAAATCTTGATTTATCGATTTCTCTAGCTTTCTCCCCCACCCACTTAGTTTCTTGAAGGCAAATTATATTAATTCTTCTTCTAATCATTGTATTCACAATTTCCATGTTTTTACTCGTAAGTGTCCCTATATTCCAATTGCTAATCTAATCCTAATTTCCTGAACTAATGTCTTTACCTGCCCACATTTAGAATGATGCAGGAATCCTTGCATATTTGATACCATACCTGGGCGCCGACACGGCCCGTCGCTTTGGGGCGACAACCTAGCCCACCCTCATCCACTTTTCGCTACACCCAGGTGGTTCAAGTGCAACACGTCGCTCGTAGGGGACACCCCAGCAAATATTCAGTAAGGATTCATATCATAGTGATCTGACAAATTTTACGCTAGTTGTCAGCAACCTAACGCAACCCTCCTCCTTTACCCGGACTTGGTAAGCCCTAGAATCCAAAAAATAGCACGGACAACACATTTCACAAATTTCTATCTCACCAACTTTTCCTAGACCCCCAAATTGCACCTACGTGAAGTCATTTACTGCACGCGGTGCTACCCAAAAATAAAAGTAAGTTTTGCTCAAATCTGTTTAGACACCCTGTATTGTGTAAAAACGTACAAATAGACTCAAAACACTTAATGCAAGTATGTGAACTACTAGCCTTGTAGGGTATCCTCACCTACAGCGGGTCATACATATTAATCTTGTTGAATCTCAAAGTCCAAGTAAATGTTTTGCTCTTTAAGGGAACCTTAGCCTTCCATATAACATCATTCAAAGGAAAAGGACATCTAGATGAAGGTTTTAGTATGTGAAGAAAGAAAGATTTAAAGGAAAAAGAACTAGAATGATCCCCTTACCAAATATGTAAATCATGCCTTGATCGAGGAAGGAAAGAGTCCAAAAATCACAAAAATCAACCTCTTTTTCATTAGGATTCTTGAAGAGAATGGAAATATCAAGACAGTCCCCTCCATATAAAAGGATGTGATGGGAGTGTTATGAACATAAGAAAGTATAAGGAGAGTGACCAAGGCTTCCAAAGAAACCTCACCCACCCACAAAACTTCCCAAACTCAAATATTATTACCACTACCAAGCTTGGAATGAGTAAGAGGAATGGAAAAATAAGCAACTTGAGAAACAAACTTCCAAGGATGCACACTAGAAGAATTATCACTACCTCTAACATCCTGTGCATTTCAACGTTACCATACTTGCTTCTTGTAACCTTGCGCCATGAGGGATCAGCCTCCAATGTGAACTTTCATAAGGACCATAACTATTTTCCTACAAGAGAGCTGTTTTTAGACACCAAATTTCCAAGTCCCAAACTCCTTTCTAACTTAGGGTCTCCTTAGTTCATTACAATTGACAAAATGATCCCTCTTATTATGAGCATACTTGATTGATGTAGGAGAGCAACAGAAACTTAGAAATAGAGAGAGATTGAAAAAATTATGGGAGAGAGTAGACTAGTTGAAAGAAGCAGAAAAGAGAAGAAGAGAAGAAGAGGAGAGAGAGATGGAGAAACTGTAGGGATTCTGGATTCAAATCAACAACTGTTTCATACATTACACACACAACTTATATACCCCACATTGCAACAAACAATTAATTACAAAATAAGCCCGACTAAAACATGTAATAACAAAATAATCCCAAAGTACTTAAAATACACAAAACAAACCAAAACTAGCTGAATTTCTAAAATAACCACATACTTTCCCAAACTAAAATAAACATCCTAGCTACCAAATAAGTACCTATAGTTCTCCATTGGTGGTTCTCCATCAAACTTCCATTGTTAGATAAAACTCAACTTCAAGTTCTGAAATGGTGTAGTAGACTAGTAGTTTTAACTCCATGAATGGGAACTATGAATTATTAGATATCTGTCAACCTTTATTAGGGGCTGATCTTTTGGAGATTTACAACTAACAAATCAGTTGATTTGTTAACTATTTTTGGTTCTATGATCCTAGGGGATTTGGGTAGCATGTTACCCGATTCTGTAGATAGTCTTTCCTATTTTACTGCTTTCCATTTTAAATAAGATATTCTATTTTCAGTAGGTTGTAAATATCCCTAGTAATTAGATGAGATTTATCATCTATTTTAAAGAGAATGTAATCTTTTTCATAAGTAAGTGGAATATTCAGTTTTCTTTTCCACATTTCAACATGGTATCAGAGCATCCTTTGAACCCTAATCTTCCCATATGATTAAATACGGTATGGCCACTGGGAGACTCGACTCCACCTTTTCAGTCTTAGACGTCACCACCAATTAGGAAACCATGGTCTCAGGTAATAGCAGCAGTTCAGCCATTGTCCCAGAATTGTTGCAAAAAATGTTTAGCCAATCTTTAGCAGCCCCTACTACTAGGGGTGAGCATAATTCGAGGAAAATCGAATTAACCTAATTAACCGACCGAAATTGGTCAGTTCGGTTTGGTTAAAAAATCTAGTTCGGTCGGTCGGTTATGCTTTCCAATATTTCGGTGAATCGAGTTTTGGTTCGGTGAATAGAGAATATTAATTCGGTTAACCGATTAAATAATTTATTTAATTTTAAATATAAATTAGTAAATTAAAATCCGGTTATTCACTTATTCCCTCTCAGTCTCACACTCTCACTGTTCTCAGAAGTCAGAACTCAGAAGGCCCTCACTGCCTCTCTCTCGCTCCGCTCTGCACCACCATCTTCATGCGATGCCATCGCCATCGCTGTCGCTGGCCATCGTCACCAACACAGTCATTGCTCTCATAAGTCAAAAGGCCCTCACTGAGTCACTGCCTCTCTCTTGCTCAGTCCTCCGCACCACCATCTTCACGCGATGCCATCGCCTGCGCCCATCACCATTGCCGTTGCCAACCATCGTCACCAGTACACAAGCTCCTTCTCATTCTCATTTTTCTTCTCTCGCGCACAGATCAGTTCACCGAGAACCACCCCCGACTCCTCCTCGCTAGCATCAAGCTCGCACGAGCCCAATCGTCTCCCTAACCACCTCTTCTTCGCGTTAGTCTGGAATCTAGATACACCTTCTTGGCTTCCCCCCTTCCCTCGTTCTGGATACACCTTCTTGACTTCCCCCCCTTCCCTCGTTTCATGGTTAAATTCGGTTAACTGAATTACCCGAAAAAGAAATTCGGTTGGGTTCAGTTCGGTGAGGCCCAACGGTTCGGTCGGTTCGATTAACATTATTCTTTAATCGAAATTTTCGATTAATTTGGTTAATTAACCGAATTTGGCCGAACCGACCGTTTGCTTACCCCTACCTACTACTGTGGTTGGTACCGGTTCTTTGGCACACAGAGGTAAATTTTTAAGTGCTCTTAATGTTAAAAAGGAGAAGCTAGGTCCATGGATTATAGACTTAGGACCATCGGACCATATTTTTTCTACTTATAGTCCCTGTTATGAAAATTTAACAGTCAGGATAGCAGATGGTTCACTCTCAAAGGTGGCTGGTACAGGTTCTGTTAAAATTTTAAAGAACCTAACACTCAACTTAGTTCTGTTAGTGCCAAATTTGGATTGCAATTTACTGTCTATTAGTAAACTCATTTTGGATCTCAATTGTGTTGTTAAATTTTTCCCAAATATGTGTGAATTTTAGGTCTTGAATTCGGGATAGATGTTTGGCAGTGCTAAGATGTGTTCGGTGCTCTATCTTCTCGAGGTTAATGATCCTCCTCAAGGAACAACTCACAAATCCGATTGTTTAGTGTCTGTAAGTCAAAGTTATTTTTTTGTCATTCGTTCTAATAATGATAGTGCAATTATGTTGGGCACTATAGGTTAGGACATCCAAATTTCTTGTATCTAGAGAAACTCTTTCCTTCATTATTCAATAGTAAAAATCCAAATGATTTTCAGTGTGAGATGTGTCAATTTTCAAAACATGTTCGCAACTCTTATCCCAACCAACCCTAGAAAGCATCCCAACCCTTTTCAATGATTCATAGTGATGTGTACCATCTAGGATCAAGAATATTACTGGATCTCGCTTGTTTATATCTTTTATAGATGATCACACTAGACTTACCTCGATATTTCTCATGAAAGAAAAGTCAGAGGCAGGCCAGATCTTCAAAAATTTTAACACCATGATCCAAACACAATTCCAAGCAAAGAATATTTCAAATCCATTCTTGATGATTATCTCTTGAGTCAAGGTATAATACACCAAAGTTCCTGTGTTGACACTCCTCAGCAAAATGGAATTGTCGAAAGAAAAAAACCGACATCTACTAGATGTTGCCCGCTCCCTCATGTTCTCTACACATGTACCGAAACACTTTTGGGGTGAAGTCATTCTCATTGTAGCCTTCCTCATAAACTAGATGCCCTCTCGCGTTCTCAAATTCCAAACTCCCTGTCAAACTCTACTTCAGTCCTTTCCCAATACTCGAGTCATCTCCACTATTCCCTTCAAAGTATTCTGGTGCTCAGCTTTTGTTCATGTTCATAATCAACCTCGGGGTAAACTTGATCCTAAAGCCCTTGAGTGCATTTTTCTCGGGTACTCTCCAAACCAAAAGGATTATAAATGCTATTCACTACCTACTAAAAGATATTATCACTCCATGGATGTCACCTTTTTTGAGCAACAACCATATTATCCCAAATTTGAAACTTAGGGGGAGATTACACAGGAATTCCAGCTTTGGGATATTGAAGAGTTATCTGACCCTTCTTCTGATTCCGGCCCTTCTCACCTATCACAAATTTCTAAATCTATTCCAACTACTGACTCCACTTCTCCTTCACACCCCTTCTTAGAATCTCTTGTGAAACATCAGCATCTAGACACTATTCAACCAACCAAAAATGATGAGTTGATTACCTATTAATGAGGAGAAGGAACCAAAAGGAGATAGAACAACAAGCATCCCTTGAGCAAATCCAAGAGTCTGATCCGAGCCCTAGATCAAGTGAAAATTCATCAGGTAACTCTAATCCTGAGACTTCCCATAATGAGTTAACTAATGATGATAGTGATTGTCCTATTGCTGTGAGAAAAGGTGTGAGATCATGCACAAAACACCCAATATACACGTTTGTGTCATATCAGGGGCTATCATCGAATTTTAGATCTTTTGTTGCCAACCTCGACAAAATCCAGGTTCCTAATACATGCTAGAGGCTCTCGGTACACCCGAATGGAAGTCTGCTGTTTGGGAAGAAATCAGAATGGAACATGGGAGATCACAGAATTACCAACTGGAAAACGTCCAGTAGGTTGCAAATGGATATTCATTGTGAAATACAATGAAGATGGAAGTGTTAACCGATTCAAAGCTCAGCTGGTAGCATAGGGATTCATTCAATCATATGGAATTGACTACGAAGAGACATTTGCCCCTGTAGCCAAGTTTAATATAGTGCGGGTCCTCTTATCTTTGGTAGCAAATTTAGACTGGCCTCTTCACCAACTAGATGTCAAGAATGCCTTCCTCAATGGAGACCTAGCTGAAGAAGTCTACATGGAAATTCCTCTTGGATTCGAGACACAAACTACGCACAACAAAGTCTGCAAACTCGGAAGATCTTTATATCGGCTCAAGCAATCCCCAAGAACTGGGTTCGAGAGATTCACAAAGGTAGTTAGGAGGTATGGCTATTCTCAATGTCAATAAGATAATACACTATTTGTTAAATACTCTCCTGAAGGAAAAATTTCTATCCTCATTGTATATGTGGACGACATCATTCTAACGGGAGATTATGAGGAGGAAATGGGTAGTCTCAAAAGTCTTCTAGCTAAAGAATTCAAAATCAAGGACCTTGGGAATCTCAATACTTCCTAGGCATGGAAGTGGCACGGTCAAGGAAGGCAATCTTTGTCTCCCAAAGGAAATATGTTCTAGATCTTTTGAAAGAGACTGGGATGCGCAGATGCAAGCCAACAGATACTCCTATGGATTCAACAACCAAACTAGGAGCCAAGGAAGACAATGCACCAGTGGATAAAGGCAGATATCAAAGACTAGTTGGAAAATTTATATATTTGTCTCACTACCTGATATTGGCTTCTCTATCTATTTGGTGAGTCAATTCACGAACAATCCCAATGAAGAACGTATGGAGGTAGTTTATAGAATCCTACGATATCTGAAGCTAACACCAAGCAAAGGATTATTTTTTGAGAAGAATCAAAGAAGAGATATTGAAGAATTCAGTGATGCAGATTGGGCAGGATCAATACATGATTGAAGGTCAACTTCTAGGTATTGCACATATCTGTGGGGAAACCTAGTTACATGGCGAACTAAGAAGCAATCAGTTGTGTCAAGAAGCAGTGCAGAAGCTGAATTCAGGGCAATGACACGTGACATCTGTGAAGGAAGATGGCTAACAAGGCTTCTAAAGGAATTAAAGATTTCAGGTGAAGAACCCATGAAGATGTTTTGTGACAATCAGTCAACCATCAGCATTGCAAAAAACCCAGTGCGTCATGATAAAACAAAACAAGTGGAGATTGATTGAAATTTCATAAAAGAAAAAATAGAGGAAGGAATAATCAAGATGTTGTATGTGCCTACATGTCTCAAACAATTGATATCCTTACCAAGGCTCTGCTAAGAAAGAATTTTGATGATCTGAGTTCCAAGCTGGGCATAATCAATATTTACAGCTCAACTTGAGGGGGAGTGTAGAATTATTAGATATCTGTCAACCTTTATTAGAGGCTGATCTTTAGGAGATTTACAGCTAACAAATCAGTTGATTTGTTAGCTATTTTTGGTTCCACGATCCTAGGGGATTTGTTATCCGATTTTGTAGATAGTCTTTCCTATTTTACTGCTTTCCATTTTAAATAAGATATTCTATTTTCAGTAGGTTGTAAATATCCCTAGTAATTAGATGAGAATTATCATCTATTTAAAGGGAATGTAATCTTTTTCATAAGTGAGTGGAATATTCAGTTTTCTTTTCCACATTTCAACACGAACAAAGTTAGACATATAGGCAAATCAAGAGGAGACACACACATTGTCCATCACCATTGCAGAGTATCTAGAAGATCCTCCAACTGCAAGTAGCATAGAAGGCTGCAATATCCCCTGATAAATAATAACTCTTCCAAACAGGAGATCACTTTAATATTCGAATCCTTTAGCAGCTCAAGCAAATATGCATTCTGTCCATATTCTAGGATGATGGAGATGGACATGTTTCACTAGATTTGGTTAAGGAAGATGTGGATGGAGAATATGTGAGGGATAAAGGCACAAGTTTATTGGATGGAGGAGAAATGATCTCAAGGGAATTTTCAACCATAGGATCCATGATTTGAAGAATTTTGAACCAACTCTGGAGCAACCAATTGTTCCTTGCTCTTTGGGATAGAAATGGAAAATTAAGGTTGAAGAGCAAGGTCATTGGCAAACGTATCTTTCCTAGTAGTTGCTGACTCATCTTGAAGTTCATTGCAAGTCTCAACAATCAAGGTTAGTGACACGTCAAGGTCCATCTCTGGCCCTGAGGCTTCAACAGTGTTTAGGGTCACTAAAGACAAGTCTATGGCCTTATTTTGAGAATATTCATGGCTCATGTCCACAGAAGAATGTGCACTAGTAATATGCAAATCACTTATGTAGTCATGGGACTTAATTTCGTAACAATTTGCATGGGCACTTCTGACGTTTAAAATTTTTTTTTGGATATAAAAAAGAAGAATTTATTATGAAGTAGAAGAAGTACAAGGTGCATGAGAAATCCTCATTAAAAGATACAAGAAAAAGAGAAAAGAAACAAAATAAATCAAAACAGCCCAGATAACCAGTGACTTGGTAGATCAGAAAGAGAGACCTCTTTGAAACATTAGCTACAAAAACCCACAAGGAAGCCTGATACTTTATTTATATGTCGAAGACATTCTCTTCCCAGTAAAATTATGAGCATTTATGTCCAACGAAACCCCCCCTCCCACAAAACTGCAAAAATTGCACCTTCCATAGCGCCAAAGCATGTTTACCCCTTCAGAAACCTGTACAATAGTAGCTAGGCAACAAATCCTCCACCGGCTGTATACACAACCAACTCTCTCCAAATTGGCCAAAAAGATTATTCTACCCCCTGCAAGAAAGGGAGCAATGAAGGAATATGTGAGAAGAAGATTTTGGATTTTGGAAGCAAAGAGAACATACATCCAGAGATAGATCCTTGGAAAGCCTTCTACTCTGCAACAATAGATTGTTACTGTGTTAACTTTATTAAGAACAACTGACCAAATAAAAGCTTTAATTTTAGAGGGGATTTTAGCTTTCCAAATGGATCTATGAGGCTGGAAGGACAAGTTATTTTTGGTTAAATGCTCAAATAAAGAATTACAAGAATACTCCCTAGAAGAATCAAGAATCGATAAACAATACTCTCTCCTTTCAGCAAGGAGCCTACCATCCAACAAATTTCATAAGGAGGCAAGCTCTGAAAAACCTTCCTATCATTAAGAGCCCTACAAAAATGGAAATCCCAATAGAAATCAGTTCCATTAGAAATAAAGAATGAAAGAATAGATTCATGGTCCAAAGAGGACAATCTAAACAAACGGCAAAAGATGAGCGAAGCAAAGAACTCCCTACCCAAATGTCTTCCGAAAAGTGAACATGATAATATTGTGAAGGATTGGTTTCATAATGGAGAGGGGAGGTGCTTGAATGAGTGACTGTTTGATTAGATATATTAAGTGAGAAAAACGTTCAACACTATTTAAAATCAGTTGATTATGGAGCAATTCCAAAGCATGTAAACTCTTTTAAGATAAGTGTGAAATATTTCTAGTTTTTGAATTTTTGTGGCAGAAAATTTAAGATGTATTTTTTTTGAAACTTTTGTAATGAAAATATTTGATATGATATTTATTTATTTTGATTACTAGAGTATTGATTGCACTCACTTACAAAAGGTCTTCAATCTGTCATTTGCTTTTGGTGTAGTGGGAAGCGCTTGGTCCTGGCTTGTACAAAAATCTACTGCTAAATTTCCCTTTCCAAGTAATACCCTCATTTAGAAGTTGCTTTGTGTTTGTACAATCAAAATGATGTCAATAATAACTGTGGTAGTTGAGAGAATTACACTAATTCAGGGTGTAGGAATTGAACATACATTCACAAATAAAGACTGAGATTTCAGAGTAGTATTTTAACAACCTTCTTTGATTCAAATAACTACTAAATCCTTAAAACAGTGAAGAGATTACTGCTGTGAATTTCAGTCCAGCAGATAGGGCAATTTCTAGGCACAACAACAACTTAATCCTCAGATCAGTGCTCAATACAATATGACACTTCGCAGAGATTTAAGAAAACAATAAAGAAATATCAAGCCCAAGGCTAAATAAAAGTCCATGTTAAGTTATAGGTGCAAAAACCTCAAAACTACACTAAATCTGAAGAACTACCTGTTTTGGCAATGTTTCAGAATAACAATGAATAGTAAAAGTGGCTTTTTGCTAGTCTATTGCACCTTTAGCAACGATGGAGGGACTGGTAGGCACCACACGGTCAAATCCTCAGAACCCAAGCCTCCAAATCTTCACAACCTAGATGGCTTGGAGCTGAGCTCTGTGGAGAAATCTTGTCAAAGACAAATGCCAAAAACCTGCTAGAGAAGTAGTTGAAGGCTCCTACTTATACAAACTCCAAGGCTTCCAAGAGAAGCCAACTCCCATTTTGCTCACAAGCCTCTCTAAATGCCACTTATCTTCTAAAGCCTCACCAAAAGAACTCCCATCTTAGAAGTATCTCCTGAATATTACAAGATGGCCTTCAAAAGCTAATTTGACTGAAACAAACCCCAAAGTTGAGAAATTATAGAAATACCCTGGCACCCATAAATAACAACACTTGATATAGACAAAAAAAATTGCATAAAGATTGCTGAGTTGCATCAAAAGAAGAAGGATCAGTTGATTAGTTGGAAGGTAATGTGTAGGTCTAAGGAAGAAGGCGGTTTGAGTCTTGGTAACTTTTTATCTAAAAACATCACTTTTTTGGGTAAATGGTTGTGGTGGTTTCCTATTTGGCGCAAAGATTTTAATAGCAAATTTGGCATGTGTGGAAATGTGTGATGCAAATATGGGGATAAGATGTTCCTTTGAGAGTTCTTCGTGGTTGTATTTCACAACTCTACTCTCTTTTTATCCTATTTACTAAATTTTCTTTTGGAAGCTTAACAACTTTTGCATATGGGCTTGTGGACTCTGGTTGTTTGATCCCACAAGATAGGTCAGTGTGAGCTAGCAAACTTGAAGTGTTCAATCAAGTATGATGGAAAGGGTTTAAAAGAGGAGTTTTCTTATTTGATTTTTTTTTTTAATCTTTGGGTAGAAAATTCTTGTGAATAATAATTAGAATTGTTCACAAGAGATTCTGTTTCAAGATTTGATCTTGGAAGATCAAGAGGAGTCCAAGGTCTGGCTCTGTGTGCACCAGTGGTAGCTGAACTTTATATGCGATGTGCTGTATCAAGAAGCTGCAAGAAGTTACAGGCCCATCTTTGATCTGCCATCTACAGCCGGCCGTCTTCTTTAGTTGATTGCCCATCTCAAGTGGATCATATATTTCTCTCCTGCTTTTCCCTTCGATGCTCATCGCAAAAGGTTGACTTAAGCCACCTCCAATTTGTCAATCTCCAGCTGCAATTATTCTCTCTCTTTCTGCCATAAGGAGCCAAAGGCCCATCTGTATGCTGCTGGCTTTGCAACACTGCACTCCAGCTGTCTTCTACAGTGTAGATGGTCCTCCTTGAACTCTTTATCACCGAAGAGATCACGAACTAATTAATACCTGAAACTTCTTGGGAGAGTCGAGGTCGGGCCTTTCTAAGATTTTGTTGTCTTTATACTGTAGCTATGAGTAACATTCTCTGTCTCTCTTTTCTTAAATTCTCTCTAAATTTTGGTTCCATCTTTCTTTCTTTTGAAGGAAATCCCTGCAAGAACCTTGTGTTTTGGCGAAGATCGATTGCAAGGAATTCTTGAATCATTAAACTTGAAACAAGGCTTTAAGGAAATCCTCACCTGCCAACCTCTCCTGTTGCAGAGCTTTGTCGTGAGTTTCTGCAAGGAAAAAATTCTTAGTCATTTTGGTTCAAGACCGTCATCAAGAACCTGGTTTTGAGTTTCAGGGACCTCAAATTGTTGTAGATTGGCATGGTCAGATTCCTACAAGGGATAAAATTTGACAATGTAGAGGCTGATTTGGGGCGGAGTTGTTTGCGAGAATTTGGGAACGGTTCAATTGAAGACCACGAATTGATAATGGATTTTTTTTTGGGGGTTAAGCTGTGTTGGAGACAATCTGAAAATTCTTTCTGCTGAATCCAAAAGAAAATTTGCAAGATCACTGTTGATGTGAGGCGGCGTGAGTGGTGCGAGAGGTGACCTTGACATTGTTGATTACTTTATCGCCAATCTTGATTTTGGATTGAAGAATTCCTGCAATCCCTTGTTGCTCTTCATATTCTTCGATTGGTTTTGTTATTGGCATTAAATTTTTGGTGTCAATGGGTACTTACTGCATATTTTCAGTTGGTTGTCACTGCTCTTTTTACTGGGGCACCGAACTTTTGCCTGTAATTCAACCTTGCTGTTTTTAGCCGCCGGTGAGATCTTCTCCTCTCTTGATTTTTTTCCCTCTCTCCTCAATTGTTGGTTATTAGAGTGGATTTTGTGTTTTCCTTTTTGGAGACTTAACATATGCATGTAGACATTGTTTTTTCGATTTGTAGGTTTAACATATGCTTTTTTATGTTTTCTTTTTGCAAATCTTGTTTTTTTCTTAAAAAAAAAAATTCAGAAATACTTTTTTAGTGTAGATTAATTTTCATTATGTTTAGATTGTTCAGGGTAGGTGGTGTGGGTTTTTAGTTCTTGTTGTATCGTCTATGTGAAACAAGTTTACAATTAAAAAAAAAAAACAAAAACTCAAACTTGCACTTTGCCTGTGTAAAACAAATTATTTTTGTACACACAGTCGGTCCCAAGCCTGGGTAAAGGAGAAGGGTTGTGTTAGGTACGGGACAACTAGAGTAAAAATTGTCTTATCTATACATCACAAGTCCTTACCAAATCCACCCGGGTGAAAGAAATAGACCGAGTCAATATATAAGGGAAAGGGCTAAAAAGTTAGTACAAGAAACAAATATTAGATTAACAACTTGGAATATAAAAACACTTATGGGCAAAAGCATGGAAATAGTGGAAATAATTTTTAGAAGGGAAATTAACTTAATTTGCCTTCAAGAAATGAAATGGGTAGGGGAGAAAGCTATAGAAATTGAAAAATTAGGATTTAAATTTTGGTACATAGGAAAAGAGAAACATAAGAACGGGGTGGGACGAAATGGGTAAGGGAGAAAGCTAGAGAAATTGAAAAATCAGGATTTAAATTTTGGTACGCATGAAAAGAGAAACATAAGAATGGGGTGAAAATTATTATAGACAAAGACCTAAAAGATAATGTAGTGTATGTTAAAAGAATAGGGGACATGATCATTGAAATTAAGATAGCTGTAAATGTCATTAGTGCATATGCTTCCTAAATAGGCTTAGCTAGAAAATCTTAAAAGATAATTTTGGGAAGATATGAATGATATTTTACAAGGGAAGACATTCATAGGAGTTGATTTGAATGGACACGTTGGAAAGGATAATATGAGTTATGAGAGGACACATGAAGGACATGGATATGAAGATGAAAATGAGGCCGGTTATAAAATTTTAGATTTTGACATGTCTTACGATTTAGTTATATTGAATACTTGCTTTATAAAAGGAGAAGAACACTTAATAACTTTTAGGAGTGGGTAAAATAAAAGCCAAATAAATTTCTTCTTAACTAGGAAGGGGATCGTCTATCTTGTAAGGATTGTAATGTTATCCGAGGTTAAAGTTTGGCTAGACATCATAGAGTCCTAATTTTAGATATAAAAATGGAAGAGAAAAAGTAAAGTAAAACAACACAGGAGGATTAGGTGGTGGAGTTTGAAGGGAGAAAATATGTCAAAGATGAAAACATCAAAGAGTGTGATTGGACAATAGGAGGTAATGTAGATGCAAATACTGTTTGGAATAAGATGGCTGACTCTATCATGAAGATAGCAAAAGAGATTTTAGGTGAGTCTAAAGGAAGATATTGGGATAGTAAAGAAAGTTGGTGGTGGGATCAAGAAGTCTCAAAAGCCATTAGGACGAAAAGAAACTGGTATAAAATATGGCAAAGTTTTAGAAATATAGAAAACCTTGAAAAGTATGAAGAGGCAAGAAAAAATGCGAGAAAGACCATTAGAGAAGTTAAACATAGAGCTTATGATACTTTATATAAGTAGACTAGATACAAAGAAGGAGAAAGAGACATTTATAAACTTGCTAAAGTTAGAAAAAAATGCAAAGATTTAGGTAGTGCAAAATGTATAAAGGACGAGAATGATAATGTGTTAAGTAGAGAAGAAGACATAAAAGAGAGGTAGCGAAGATATTTTGATAAGCTGTTTAATGAAAACCAAAATGAAAGATTGAACTTGGAAGTGATAGATGAGGAAAAGTCTAGAAATAGGAGATTTATTCGCAAAATCAGAGTAATTGAAATTAAGATGGCTTTGAAAAAGATTAAAATTGGGAAATCAATAGGACCAAATGACAAACCAATTGAAGTTTGGAAATATTTAGGGGATAAAGGAAGTATATGGTTAACTAATCTATTCATCATTATTCTAGGAACCAAGAAAATGCCGAAGGAATGGAGGAAAAGCACGTTAATACCTTTATACAAAAGCAAAGACGATATTCAAAATTGTAATAACTTTCGCGGAATTAAGATTATGAGTCATACAATGGAACTTTGGGATAGAGTATTTGAACAAAGAATAAGACTAGAAACGAAGGTTTCAAAGAATCAATTTGGTTTTATGCTTAGGAGATTGACAACAAAAGCTATTTATCTTTTAAGAAGATTAATGGAAAATTTTAGAGAAAAGAAGAGGGGCCTGCATATTTTTATTGACCTTGAGACATATGATATAGAGTACCTAGGGACATTCTTTGGTGTGTCTTAGAAAAGAAGAGGGTATGTAGTACATATACTAAGGTCATTAAGGATATGTATGATGGAGTAATGACTGGTAGTAGGATTGTAGGAGGGGAATCTAGAGATTTTCCAATCACAGTTGGTGTAAATAAAGGTTTTCTAGTTTGAGTCCTTATCTTTTTACTTTAGCGATTGATGAGCTTACTAAGATTTTCCAAAATGAGATCCCTTGGTGTATGTTGTTTGTAGATGATATTGTCTTGATTGATGAAAGTGGAGTGGAATCTAAATTTGAACTTTGGAGAACCACTTTAAAGTCTAAAGGTTTTAGGATAAGTAGTAAGAAGACATATATGAAATGTAATTTTTGTAATGTAAGGAGGAGTAGTGGGGAGAAGATTAAACTTGATAATCAAGAAATTAATAGAAGGGGAGCTTAAGCACAATGGTAACGTTGTCGCCCTGTGACTTGGAGGTCTCAGGTTCGAGGCGTGGAAACAACTCTTGCAAAAATGTAAGGTAAGGCTGCGTACTATAGACCCATTTTGCAGTTCTCCCGTTCCCTGGACCCTGCATGCACGGGATCTTTGTGCACCGGGCTGCCTTTTTTTTTTTTAATCAAGAAATTAATAATACTTATAGGTTTCGTTACCTTGGATCTATTATAGAAGTGGAAGGCGAAATTGAAGAGGATGTAATAAATAAATAGTTGGGTAAAATGGGGGAGTGCGTTAGACATGTTGTGTGATCGTAGAATACCCTTAAAATGAAAAGGGAAGTTTTATATGACAGCTACAAGGCCATCTATGCTCTATGGTTCAAAATGTTGGGCAACTAAGAAGCAACATGTAAAAAAAGTAAAAGTTGTTAAAATGTGAATGTTAAGGTAGATGAGTGGTATAACATCAAAAGATAAATTAAGGATCGAGCATGTATGTAATAATCTAGGCATATCACCAGTTGAAGATAAGATAAGGGAGGGGCGACTTAGATGGTTTGGGCATTTGAAACATAGACCTAGTATAGCATCCGTGAGGAGGAGTGAGTTAGTTGTTGTTTTTGGCATGAGAAGGGGTAGGGCTAGGCTTAAAATAACTTGGAATGATGAAGTGAAAATGATTTAATTGCTCTTAATCTAGTAGAGGAAAATGCTCTCAATCAGGTGAATTGACGAAAAAGGATTCATGTAGCCGATCCCACCTAGTGGGCCTTAAGGCTTGTTGTTGTTGTTGAAGGTGTCTCATATTCGATTTTAGGAAGATATTTTGAGTGGATGATTTCACTTTATTCATTTCTTTTTCTTATATTTACTGCCTACCCTAGTTGCACAATGGGCTTTTCCCCTCTTTCGTGATCATTAAGGGGAATGCTTTTTCTTGGAATTTCTATTTTCATAGGTCTTTTAGTGAGAGGGAGCCAGGGAGTAGATGATCTCTCTGCCGTGTAGGGTTTGTTTGAGGGTTCTTGTCCTTCTAATAGGAAGGATTCTTGGTTGTGGTCTCCTCATTCTTTTTGCGAGTTTTTTCATGAATCTTTTTTGATCATTTGATTCACATAAATATGCCACTTGAATTTTATGGTTGTATTTGTAAGGCCAAAGTTCCCTTGAAGATTAAAGCGTTTATTTGGTTGGTTGTTTTTAATAGAGTAAACACCAAGAATTTGTTGTAGACTAGGAGGCCTTCTAAGGATTTATCTCGAGATGCATGCTCTCTTTGTTTTGATAGTTCAGAATCAGTTTCTCATCTCATTTTGCACTGTCCTTTTTCTTGGAAGATTTGTAATATGTTTTTTGGTGTGTTTGGAGAGAGTTGGGTGTGTCCTCATTTAATGGAGGATTTGTTTCCTTTGTGGGGTTTGGCAGGAGTGGAAATGGTTTGGAGTTGGGAAGTGTGGGACTTTGCTGTTTTGTGGGGGTATTTGGTTGGAGAGGATTACTTGTATCTTTGCCAAGAAAAAGATTTCTTCATCTTTGCTTTGGGATAGGATTCAATATTTGGCTTTGCTTTGGGCTTTTGTGGAGGGATGTTTTAAGAGGGTGTGCTTTTCAGATTTACAGCTTGATTGGAAGGCTAGATTATTTTTTTATTGTGTTTTTCTCTTTTTTGTTCATTTTCTTTCTTAGAAGGGTTTCTCATGCACCTTTTATATATATATATATATATTCTTTCTCTTTTAATAATATTTCTCCTTTTTATTTCAAAAAATGTGATAATG
Organism: Malania oleifera; assembly: GCF_029873635.1. Classification (NCBI taxonomy): domain Eukaryota; kingdom Viridiplantae; phylum Streptophyta; class Magnoliopsida; order Santalales; family Ximeniaceae; genus Malania; species Malania oleifera. Next base: position 41,298,103 of record NC_080426.1, on the reverse strand, counting down.
CTTAAACATATACTTCTGAAATTTCTTCTCAAAAATGACATTAGCTGATCTGTCTAATTAGGAAATTAATGAGTATGAATAATATGTTGCCTCAAGATTTTTTGGGGTTGGGATGGTGGTGCTCTTGGGGTTCTAAAGTTCATCTTCTAATTCTTTATTCCTCTTGTTTTCATAATTTCCATTTGACTCCAGTTTCCCAGACATTAAATGATGCTAGTGATAATTTTTTTTATTTCTCTATCAATGCAGTTTGAAACATTTGTCGGTTATTCTCTAAATTTTGGGTTTGCCAGTATGGTGATTATCTTTGAAGAGAATCAATAGAAAAAATTGGCTCACTGTTGAAGTTGATGATCAATGGATCAAGAACAGCACTTTGCAATATTTACCACAGCAAGCCTTCCATGGATGACTGGAACTGCTGTTAACCCCTTGTTCCGGGCTGCTTATCTTGCAAAAGATGGGGATAAAAGGGTTACATTGGTGATTCCTTGGTTATCCTCGAAAGACCAAGCACTTGTTTACCCTGAAAACATCATATTTGACTCACCTTCAGAGCAAGAGGCATATGTTCGTAAGTGGCTTGAGGAAAGGACTGGATTTACATCTGATTTTGGTATACATTTTTATCCAGGAAAGGTAAACAAATTTTATGATTTATTGAGTTTACTATTTAAATTAATCATGAGTCTATCACCCATCATTATTTGCATACATAATTTATTTGAGTAATTGGTAATCGTTTAGGTTATCTGCATCATGTGAATGGGGTTTTCAGAAGATCTATTTTAATACAAGGGTTGAAAAGACAAATCTTTGGGTTTTTATTGTTGCAGTAAATTAAATTCTTTGCTGAATAAAAAAAAATCCTTCTTTTTTTTGGCCGGGGGGGGGGGGGGGGGGGGGGTTCATAGATTTGTACAATATTTGTTTTGCTGGTATTAAGTTTGTAATGTTTTATCCTAAAAAACATAAGGTTAAGATTTTTAAGTTTTTCAGTGCCTATGCAGTAATGCACACTTCATTACTGATTTTTATGCTTTTATCAATAGTATAAATTAGAAATGTCCTCTCCATGGACTGTATAGGAGGTTAAAAATAAGCATGAAAGAAGATGCAACAAAATTGAAGGTATGCATCAACATTGCTGCTATGTTGGTAAATTTTGTGTCTTATACACTTATCAGCTAATATGGATATTTTCTCAGTTAATTGTAGGACTCAATCCCCTCTTAGATGCCAAAGGTAGAAAAGACTTGAGCACATAGGCTGGGGGCTTTACTGTATAGTGGTTAAGCCTAAAATGCTAAAATTAGTTTCACACACAAGTCATTAGTTTCGGCTATTTCCTTGATGCGTTATTCAAATATGGTCAAGAGTGTCCATTAGAGAATATCGTGATTATATTTAGGCTAACATAGTGCAACACAAATGGCCACTGGTATTTACTAGATTGTACTAGGTATAGAGGAACCAAATTTAGATGCCTAACAAGATCCGTCCATCAAAGAGCCTACTTCTCCCATAAACTCTATACAAGTTATGATTCATTGCTTCAGTAAATGATAGATGGTTGGGAATGTGATTGGACTTTTAAGCATTCAGACAAGTACTTTTTGGGGGCTCATTATTAATGGACCATGTTGCAGGAGTTCATTATGACAAACTCATTCTTCACATCCCTTTTTAATGACCTCCTTGACACTCTATTTGAAATCTAGGTGTTCAATGGGGCAGGAATGCCTTGAAACCATAGTCTTGGAAACATGGAATGGCAATGTTCAATTGAGGGGGTTTGGGAAAGGGAAGGAGAGAAAGCTTTGTGGTAGTGCTCGGTTATGGCTATCATATATTGTGGATTTGGATGAGAGAAACGCCAGATTTTTATGGGGATGGCCATTTCTCTTAACTTGCTTTGAGTAGAGTGATGCTTCTTGTCGTTCTGGTGTTAGGTGAATGGTTTCTTTAGGCATTATCCATGGAAGATTTGCAGTGGGATTGGACTGCTTTGCTCCATCAGAGGTGTCTTGTAATTATTATTATTACTGTTTTTTTTTTTTTTTTGTTCTTTATTTATCTTGCTGTTTTCCTTGTGTATTGGGAGGATATCTTATTCTCCCTGTTTTACTTTTTATCAATTTGTTGTATTCTTTCTTTCTTTCTCTAATACAACTCTTTGTTTATCCAAAAAAAAAGAAAAGGTCACTTGAAATCTTAGTTACTGTCCAATGGCAGGGAATTGTTAGCAATTTGCTTCTGATGTTAATTGCATTTGCATGTGGAGAAGAAGGATTGCATGAAAATTGAATGTTGTGAAGAATGAGGAATCAATGTTGGCTAAAAATTTGTCAGATGATATTATTGTGACTTTTATAGTGAACTTGTCTCAACAATAAAACCTGAAGGGGTTGGAGAAAGTAATCTTAATAATATTTTTAGCTTTTTATATGTGGTTCTCAAAAGCCTAGGTTTGCTCCTCCCAAATAGCAACACTTGTAACACTTGTGTGTGTGCATGCCTTGGAAATTTTTCAAAACACGAACAATTCATTTACTATGGGTTGGTGTGGTCTAGCTCATATGGTGAATAAATAAGGGAGATGGAAAGGTAAAGTGAAAGATGAATATGACTCTCAATGGGCTTAAAATTGAAGACTCTTGAGGGAATTAAACTGATGCAATGCGAAATAGCATCAAGAAAAATTCCTTTTGGATCCTTCACAGAAGGCAACAATGTTGATAATATTTTTAGGGCATCAATTATTTCTTGTAGTTAATCATTTGTTGTTGATGTTTGACAAATAATGCTGTGATTAAAATTATAATAAGGTTGCCAAAATATTATCCTACAAGTACATATTAGATACAAGGGTCTTAATTTTGATATGAGCTGAGTGGTCACCCTTTTTCTTGGAATATTTTGGAACATTAAAGAATTTTGTTTATCCTTCAGAAGGTACACTCAAGTCGTCCTATTGTAATGTTCTTACAACTTAAGAAGCCAACTATAATTTAATAATGTCACAATATGGGAGTCACCTGAATATCCTTTTTCTTCTCTTAATAAATTTTGTTGTTTATGCACCTGCCCACCAAGCCAGACACATTGAAAGGAGTCTCCCTCACCCTGATGAATTTTTTGACTGTCTGGACAGTTTTTACAAGATTTATACATGATCTTTTCTAGGGGGTGAGTGTCCTTTATACTTAAACACCATGTGAATGCGGCAAAGGAATTGCATGGTCAATTGGAGTTTTTTGATGTTCTATAGGGCTTGAGGTTTTACCAGATCTTGGGCAAACTAATTGAGGATATGCTTGGAAATTTGGCTTCTTGTTTTATAGTAGCCACAGAGGAGCTTGGGCCTGTTGGTTCTGAGATCAGAATATCTTTCACCCTTTTGTTTACCATCTTGGTATATGTGCTCAATTAGATTAATATTACTAGGCTGGAATTACTGAAGTAGATTCTCCCTCCTCCCTTTCTTGAAGGAGTTGGTGTTATCAAGAACAAATGAGTGTTTCCATCTCTTATTTTCTGGTACCAGTTTCTTCAATCTTAATGCAGACAATATAATAGTCCTGTTGAGCAGGCAAAATAAATAAATAAATAAATAACCAAAAAAATGCCGTCTGTGCAAACAAAATTAAAAGACCAGATGTGATGGTTATCTTGATCAGTACCATAATGAGAGACTTTTTAATTTTTTCTCTTTTTATTTGTTTGCATAACATTAATTCACTACTGCACTTGTAATGCAGTTTTCTACCGATAAAAGGAGCATTCTTGCTTCTGGGGATATTACAGAAGTCATCTCTGATAAAGAAGCAGATATTGCCATCCTTGAGGAACCTGAGCATCTTACATGGTATCATCATGGGAAGAGATGGAAAACAAAATTCCGCTTGGTTATAGGAGTTGTTCACACCAACTATTTAGAATATGTGAGAAGAGAAAAGAATGGAAAGATGCTGGCATTTTTTCTGAAATACATAAATAATTGGGTTGTTAGCATCTATTGTCACAAGGTATGTTTTCTGTTGTCTCTGTGGTTTTATTAACTAAACTGTTTCTAACTTTTTAAAGGGTTCAATTTGTATGATATCCTTTATTCACCTAAGTAATTTTAGCCTTTGCTCTATGGTCAATAGACTCTGGCAATTATTTTTTTGGTGTGTTAGGTTTTGACATATTCCAAAAATGGTAGGGTTTATGTTATTTTGTTAATAACAAATGTATATTAAAAATGCTTATTATATGTTGCTGAAAGATAAACTTATGAAAATCGTTTCTCTTCTGAACTGCCCTCTGGGGTATTCATTGAAGTGATGGTGGCTAGCCCTTAGTATTGATGATGATGAGCTGTTTGGTGGCTTTGATTAAATCAGCGCTCTGATGATCGGTCAGGCCTTTGCTTGTTATATATGCGTGCTACAGACCCCTTCATATGATGAATTTTTTTTTTTTTTTGGGTATTGTTTCATTTGAATTTTCAAATTACTTTCTTATACTTGGAAGCAAAGATCATTGATTTAACTTCTGGAGGGAACTTGATATAAACTTTTGAAAGCAAGTTCAGAAGAAAGTACTCGGTAGAGTCAAATCAAATGTTAGTATGATTTAGGAAAATGAGTCATTTAAAAATTTGTAATACTCACTGATGTTGCATATGCCACATAATTTATAATGCCCACAATTTTTAAATGAAACTTTCTGATTTCAGTGAATAAAACTGGTGATAGAATCCCACATCAGTAAGTCAAAAAATGTAAATGTGAGTAAAAATAGCAATACTTACTAGTGCTAGTATAACTAATTGTTCTATGTTATAAAGTCCCTGCTTGTCTTTGGAGTAGAATCAATAGGTATTATATATACGTCGGATTTATGATGATTGGTTTTTGTTGTCTCTGGAGTCTGGACCTTGGGCGACTTGCTTCTTTAAAGAGAAGGTTGGGGCTTGTTAAACTGGGTATCAACTTTCCCCTGCTTCAATGGGACCTGATGTGAGTTTGGCTTCTCTCATATGTATGAGGATGGTGGTTGAAGATGGCAAGCTGCTTCACCTGGGTGGAGTCATTTAGCTTGCATCTATCCCACCTAAGCTTGTTTTTTCTTAAACCAACCTGTATGGCAGTACTAATGAGGACTGCTTGAGTAATTGACTAAGTAATGCTTCAACACTTACGCGAGCACAAAAAAAATATGGAAAACTAAATACAGCGACAGAGTTTCTGTTTGCTGTTTTCTGAAGCAGCAGATTAAGGGGCAGAGTTTTTATAATGTTCGGGGGACAGAGTTGTAATTTTCTTTAGTCATTTTTGTGGGTTGTTTGTGGGGTAATTTTTTAGTATGTTTGGAAAGTTTGGTTGTTAAGTTATTTGCTTTTAAATGAAGAGCTGGTTCTAGAAGTTCCTTTCTTTCCAACTGGGTTATAGTAAGATTGGTTAATACAGAGTTTATAGATAGAATTGTAATTGTTTCATTTTAGAGTGAGGAATGTATAAGACTTCCTAGCATTCTTGCTTTTTATTGGTCTATGGATTTCATGGTTGCTGTGAGTGGAAATATCCCAAATACTTGGTGGATCTCCCACCTTCTTTCTTCTCTTCTATCCTTCTTCTCCTCTTTACTCTTTCTTTTACTTTCAAATTCAATTCATGCTAATTCCTCAATTCTACTATAGCCAAACTGTAGTTGAAGCACACAATATCGCAAACCCATATCCACAACCATAGAACGTGAAACCCTACAACTGAGGCCTAATTACTACCCTCAGTACTGTTCATAAAATTTCTGCTTCCCTTCAATTTCCTTATGCTCCAAGTTTCTACCTTAACTTTTGGTCATTGAAAGCCTAATCAAACCCCTAACTTTTTTGCGTCAACCAGCCTTTTTGGTGACATTCTTAAGTTTTCAGCCTTATAAAACCGTTGAGATACTTGTTTATTTGCACTCAATGGCCTCTGAATAGAGATTGGCTCTTAATTGGTTCAATACTAAGTGACGCTAACTTTTTTTGGTGAACTACCTTGATGCCTGTATAGTCTCTGACTGAATCAGTGTGGTCTCTCCCTTGTTCAGTCAGAGTGGGCTCTTTCTTTTCATTGTTTTTTCTTCACATTTGTCTGTCTGCTGTCTCATTGGTCTGTGCTGAGGGTAAGGGCAGCCATATCTCTGGCTTGTGAAGGTGCTGATGGTTTTGATCCACCATGGATGCAGAAATCATATGCACTATATCAATTGAAAAGAAAGTTTTAAAAAAATTGAAAACACCCTTCAGCCTGATCCAAAGCTTTAATTTATAGCTTCAAGGTCAATGCTGCTTGTTACAATCCTCTTTGCTCCCCATTGAACCATATCTTGGATCGGCTTCTCCAGGATTAAGATACGGCATTGTGATAAGATCAATTTGAGTCTGTTTCATTTGCTTGTACAAATCATTACATCAACACTGGTGGCATAAATAGCAAAGAAACATGATGAAGTTGAGGGCTGGTTCTCAATGAAGGCTTGTGTGCTTCACCAGAAAATATCTGCTGTTTTGGATAGATGAATGGCTTTTAGATGGAAATTTGAATTTTTTTCCCGTGATGATCTTGAACGGACATTTTTTTTTTCTGTAATTTTTTTTGCCCATGTTTTTTTTTTTTTTGAAAACTTCATGATTTGTGTTTTCCCCCTTGATGGCCTTTGCAAGCTTGAAAATTGGATTTTTTCAGTGATTTGGTGGTTGTGATGGGCTCTTTATTTCCTGATTTTTCTCCTGTCCATGGTTGGTGAGTTTAAAAGTCTGATTTTTTTATTATCATGGTTTGGGATATTGAACTAGAGTTCTTGAAAAAATGAGACCTTTTTTGAAGAATTTTTCATTAATGTAAATAGGTTTGAAGTTATTTACCATAATAGGGAAATTACATGTCAGAAATGCAAATGAAAAACTTGGACAACCAAAATCAATGTGAATTTTGTTAGGCCAGAGGAATCACAGGTTGAACCTGCGATTTGCCATGCTAGAAATAGAAATTGCAAGTTCAACCTGCAATTCCTCCTGGCTAAAAAAAAAAAAAAAATTCAAAAAAAAAAAAAATCAATACATCTCTCCTCTTCTCAGTGTCAAAACTGATGCATTCCCATGACTGGTGTCTTTGTCGGCATTATTAGCCTGGTTTCTCTAGTGGGCTTTTACTGAGAAATAGATATGATCAATTGGATTCACTTTTGTTTTTTTGTTCTGCCTGAACTGTAAAATCATAGCCTACTTAGTTACTGAGAAATCGCAGGTTTCTCTTGCTGGAGTAACTAGAGGTCCAATCTGTGATTTATCTTGTGCAACAGAATTCATAGGTTCAGTCTGCTATTTCAACTGCTGGCAACTTTAATTTTGCATGGTCATCATTTGATTTCCGCTACTTCGGTAAATAGTTTCAGAACCTGTCTATTTTATTTATTTATTTATTTTTGTTATTGAGCCAGGTGTTATGGTCGGTCGGGAAGAAATAAATTTTATGAACAGGGTTACACCAGGAAAACTGTGCCTATTCAAAAATTTGAAAAATATAATTGAAATTCAAAAAATTCGAAGCTTGAATTATTAATTCAAAGCTTGAATCTGATTTCTAGGACTTGTTCTTTCCAATTGGTTGTCCTGCATCAGAGAGTGGGGGCTGTTTGGTATTACAGTACAAAATATGAATTTTAACGAAAGTGAAACAAAAACTAAAAAGTGATGTTCTTTTGTTAACTACTCCCAGAATTGAAACAAATTAAAAACTGAACTGTACACATGTTCAATTTTTATCCAAAAAACAGCTAATTATATGATTAGAATTTTGATAACTCATCATTGATCGTGTGAGTTATAACAGAGTCAATTATTTTTTATGTTTTTTATTTTGGTTCGGAGAAATGGTCTCATTATTAATAAACCCTTTTGTTACTTAGGTTTGATACAATGCACGAGATGCTTGCTGGTTTTAGAATTTAGAGATGTTTTATATTAATTTTATTTTAAATTCACATGCCATTTTATTTTATTTTATTTTTATTTAAAGGATTGTGTGCATGATGATTTAATCCAAAAAAAGCGAAATCAAGGTATTAAGGTACTGCTGCCTCAACAAATGAAAAACATAAACTCTGGTTTGCAACTGATGCAGCATTAGCTGAAAAGAGATGAGAAAACTAGAGCAAAAAGAAACGAGAGGGAAATAAATAACAAAAGAGAGCAAAAAATGAATTTTTTATTGATATATTTTTACAAGCTCTATACAACCCCTATTTATACATGTAAATGGGGAACACAAATTGGATGTAATTAATCTGCACGCTCCTGTCCATATTTAGATGATTCGCTGACTTCTCTTAAATAAGAAGTTCACGTAATATTAGTCCCCAATTCGCTTGATATTAGTCCCCAATTCGCTTGATACTTGCCATGATGTTAGGCAAGATTGTTGCCTTGAAGTACAACCTTCCTCAACACTCCCCCTCAACAGCCTATCTCGATATGCTTGGTTCGTTCATGGAATGCTGGATTTGAGGCTATGTGTATAGCGGCCTTGTTATCACAGTATAGTATGACTGGTTGAGAATGCATTACTTCAAGATCAGTGAGTAAAGCTTTTAGCCAATTAACCTCGCAACGTGTAGAGGCCATGTACCTATATTATTCTTCGGCTGAGGAGTGTAAAACTATTGTTTGTTTCTTGGTCTTCTAGGAAATGAGTGATTTTACGAGTAGGATGCAATACCCAGTGACCAATCGTTTGGTGTCCCTGCAGCATGCCCAATCCGCATCATAGTATGCATGGAACTGGATTTCACTAGAAGAAAATAATAAAATCCCTTGTCCTGGAGATTTCTTAAGGTACCGTAGAACCGTGTGTGCTGCATCCAAGTGTGGTATTCGTGGCTTGTCCATAAATTGACTTAGTACATGCACTGAATAGGCTAAGTCTGGTCTTGTGATGGCCAGATAAATTAGTCTTCCAACAAGCCGCCTATATGATGACGGATCCGAGATGAGTATACCCTCACTCTCATTGAGTGCAAGATTTTGATCCATGGGAAAGTTTCCATGCTTAGCTCCAAGGAAGCATGTATCTTCTAATATCTCGAGTGCATATTTCCTTTCAAATAGAAATATTCGTTTGGCTGAATGAACCACTTCAATCCCTAGAAAGTATTTGAGGATTCCTAGATCTTTGAGTTTGAAATGATTGCCTAGGTATTTCTTGACCTCATTGACCTGTCCCAAACTGCTTCTTGCAACAATAATATCATCCACATAGACTAAAATGGCAGTGAAAATGCCCTCATGGGATTGGATGAAGAGTGAATATTGAATAATCTACCTTGGATTGTTTGTATCCTGCATGGCTGCATCAATGAGAGTGGATGAAAGTTTGGCATACCATTGCCTCGAAGTTTGTTTGAGACCATACAGAGACTTGAAGAGCTTGCAAATTCTAGTCTCCCCCTTTTGTCCAAACCCCGGAGGAAGCTGCATATAGACTTCTTCATCAAGATCGCCATAGAGAAAAACATTGTTGACATCGAGTTGATGGAGGTGCCAGTTGTGAGCAGAAGCAATAGCCAAAATGGTACGAATGGTAATCATTTTAGCAACTGGAGAAAATGTCTCGGTGTAGTCAATACCTTCTTGTTGGCTGTAGCCCTTGGCAACTAGGCGAGCCTTCTACCGTTCGATGGATCCATCAGGGTTGTATTTGATCTTGTAGACCCATTTGCAGCCAAGGGGTTTATTGCCAGGAGGGAGAGGAGTAAGGTGCTAGGTTTTGTTGAACTCAAGGGCATCAATTTCAGCACGCATGGTAGTATGCCAGTTGGGATTTGTCATGGCTTGAAAATATAGTTGGGGTTCTTTGGAAAGAGAGAGGGCTATGGTGAAAGCACGGTGAGAAGGAGATAAGCAAGAATAAGGCAGAAAATTAGTGAGAGAATAAGGAGTACTTGACGAACGGACCATTGCAAAGTCAGATGATTGAGTGGGCCGAGACGGCAGAGCTTGTTTCACATGAAAATCTTGCAAGTCTGTTAGTAACTGAGTAGGACGACTAGATCGTCGGGGTGGTGGAGGAGAGGGTAAAGGAGTGGATGGGGATGGAGGAGAGGTAGGCGGTGAGGAAAAATATGGTGACGAAGATGGAATTTTTGTGATGTGGTCAAGAGAGGGAATAGGACAAGGTAGGACGGGTTTCGTGGGCTCAGGAGTAGATGATGCAAAGGGGAAGAAATCTTCATGAAAGAGAATATCTCGAGACACAAATACTTTGTGTTGCAAGGTTATAAAGTCGGTATCCCTTTTGGCCATATGGATAATCAAGAAAAGCACATCGAGTTGCTCTTGGATCGAACTTGGATGGGTTTTGCGAGTGAGTGGAAGCAAAGCAAGAGCATCCAAAAACTCGCAGGTGACTGTATGTAGGTTTGACATTATGCAATCTCTCATAAGGAGACAAACCACCTAAAACAAGAGAAGTAGTTTGATTAATGGGATAAGTTGCAGTAATAATGGCATCCCCTCAAAAGTGTTTAGGCATATGGGCTCGAAAAATTAATGCACGGGCAACATTAAGAAGGTGATGGTGTTTGCATTCAACTACTTCATTTTTTTGGGGAGTGTTGAAGCAATTAGTTTGATGTACGATGCCTTTGGGGGCATAGAATGAGGGAATGTCAAACTTAGACCCATTATCACTTTGGATGATTTTTATGGTGGTGGAGAATTGGTTTTCAACAAGGCGAATGAAGGATTGCAAGAGAGGGCGGGTGTTAGATTTTTGGCGCATTAAGTAAACTTATGTACAATGGGTATAATCATCAACAATGGTGTGAAAATAGTGTGCACCAATAGTAGAAGGGACATGATGGCTCCCTCAAATATCAACATGCAATAGGTCAAAAGGTTTAAGAGAATAAATGGAACTAGATGGAAAAGGTGCATGAGTTTGTTTAGCCAATGGAAAAATTAAACATGATTTTGAATTGGAACTACAAATTTTTGGGAATTTATTGGAAAAAGAAGACAGATTTTTATTTGATAGATGACCCAAACGACGGTGCCAAAGTTGGGAAGCGGATGTGGATGTAGCCACTGACAACAAGCATTCCTGGTGTTGGTGAAGTGGTATAAGCCGTCCCGCTCAGTTCCCATCCCAATCATCTTCATCAAGCGTAGGTCCTGCATGAGACAAAAATCAGAAGAAAAAATAATGTGACAATGGAGGGTTTTACACAATTTAGGGACAAAAATTAAGTTGAAATGAAAAGTCGGGACGCAAAGGACATTGTCTAAAATAGGATTGGAAGAAAAGTGAATTGATCCAATATGAGTAATGGTGGCATGAGAGCCATCTCGTAATTGAACCAGTACGACCATGTACTGGGAAAGATTGGGTTAAAGTAGTGGGTGAGCAAACCATATGATCGGTTGCGCCACTATTAAGAATCCATAAAAGATCATTATTGGACTTACTTGACAATGAAGATTCGACACTACCTACTTGGTGTGCCATGGATTGAGGGGGGATGGAGTTGTAGAGAATGGCCAGAAGCTGCTGGAACTATTCAAGGGTGAAAGGAAGGCTGCTGGTAGATGGATTGGAAGAAGCTTGATGAGCGCAATGCTTCGGACCCTGATTGGGCTTAGAGTTACGAGGTCCTAGAGGGAAGCCATGGATGCGGCAGCATCGATCCACAATGTGACCCTCTTTGCCATAGTGGTACATTTGAGAGATTTCTTAGGTGGACCAGGGCGCCCTTCCTTTCGTGACCGATAATTGGTGGCGGCCAGAGCAGTACCTTCAACAGATGGTGGAGATAGAATGTTGTGATGGTGTTTTTCTTGAAGCACAAGAGCGTAGGTGTGATTTAGAGTGGGAAGTGGATCAATAAGAAGTATCTACCCACAGATCGCAGTGTAGGAATCGTTGAGCCCCATAAAAAACTTCAAGACATGATATAGTTCTTATTGTGTGTGAGTCTCCTCGCGTGCGCTGTAGGTGCAGGTAGACATCCCTTGAACTGCACGTAACTTGTCCCACGAACTCTTTAATTTGGCAAAGTATGCACTAATTGATAAAGATCCTTGAATAAGATTATTAATATCTTGTTAAAGCTTGTATAAGCGGGTGCCATTGACTTGGGAGTGTTGTTCTTTCAAATCGTCCTATATGACGTGGGCAGTTAGATCACACTATTGGAAATCTCTTTCGAAATTTAATTGAGAAGCTAAGAAATTACAATAATGTTGCATCGTCTCCATTGCGAATGTTCCAAGGATTCGGAAGATGGTGAAGGTAGTGTGCCATCAATGAAGCATATTTTGTTCTTCCCTTGGAGTGCGAGAATCATCGCACGACTCCATGTGGAATAATTGTCTTCCATGAGTAGTGGAGAAACCAAAATCAATCCACGACGATTTGATTGTTGGAGGCATAAGTGATGATTAGGATCATCATAATTTTCCACCTTGGTTACCTTTTCAGCCATGAGAAGTGAATCTATCTTCTTTTTATTTTTTATTTTTTATATAGATCGGATCTGTGTGCGATTTGAACTGGGGCGCGATTTGGACCTGTGCACGGGTTGGGCTCAAATTAGAGTTTGTTGGCCAAAATAAAATGTGCGGCCCAAAGAGAAATGGAATGGAGTGATTGTGTGCGTGGACTAGGCTTTAGCTTAGGAAAAACAGCCCAAAACCCACCTTCTTCAACCTTGAACAAAAGGCAATATGCAGGTTGTGCGCCCCAACTATTTGACAAGATGCTCAATGAAAACAGAAGTCAAATTGAACTGATTGGTCGAACCAAGTGAAAAATAAAAAGCATCAGAATAATCCCACAATAAAGAGTAGTGGAATTTTGAAAATTAAAACCCACACTGAACGTTTGACAGTAACGTTGATGTGAGAAGATTTGAGAAATACAACCTCTATTTTGTGGTATCAGGAAACTGAGGAATGGAACTGAGGAGAATTATCCTCAAACAAAAGTTTTATCTCTCAAGGATCGATTTGCTCTGATACCATGATAAAACTAGAGCAAAAAGAAATGAGAGGGAAATAAAGAACAAAGGAGAGCAAAGAATAAATTTCTATTGATATATTTTTACAAACTCTATACAACCCCTATTTATATATGTAAATGGGGAACATAAAATTGAATGTAATTAATCTACATGCTCCTGTCCATATTTAGATGATTCGCTGACGTCTCTTAAATAGGAAGCTCACGTAATATCAGTCCCCAATTTTCTTGATACTTGTTGTGATGTTAGGCAAGATTGTTGTCATGAAGTACGGCTTTCCTCAACAAGAGAAATTGAAACTAGTAATGCAGACGAACACATTGCCACTTGTTTCTTCATTGTGCTGCTTTACCAAATAGCTCCTAAAGTATAAACTAAAGTGGCTTTTTTCACATCGGAGGCAACTTGGGAAAGAAGACTCACTCTGGACAATATGATGAAGATGGTCCTCTGTTGGAACACTTGATGTTTTTGTGCAAGGATACAGTAAAACACCTTCTTTTACACTGCAGATGGGTGTGGGGGCTGCAGGGTTTTGTTTTCCCTTTTCTGGGTATAAATTTGGTGGTAGCACACTAATTGGAGAAAAAAATTGCACACATTGAAGGGTTCCATTTGCAGAAGAGAAAATAAATATTAGTGGGATACAATTTCTAATCTGTGTTTTGGCTGGGCGAGAGGGAGAGAGGCTAGAGCCTTTGAAGGTGTTGAAACCTTGTTAGAAAAATTCAAGGTGAAGTTGATTTTTGTCTTGCATTTTTGGTTGAATGGTTCTTTTTCAACTTCTTCAATTCCTATCTTGATGTTACTGAGTTCTTTTTCATGGGATTTGATAGTTTGTCAACCTTTCTTTTTTGTACATGCTTTGCTCCCCTGTGGAGTTCTTACAGTAATTTACCTTGTTTAATAAGGGGCATTTTCATTACTACAGTCTACTTTTGTGGCAACACAAAAACTAAATGCCTTACCCAGTGTTGGTCCTATCAAGTTGGGTCCTGGGAGGGGTGATGGGGATATAGTCCATTGGTCCTAAACTTCTGCATTTTTGCATAATGTTGCCAGTCTGAAGATTGCACTTGCACTACTGAGTCCAAGAATTTCACCATTGTCCCGAATAGGGAGCCAAAATTAGAAACACAGGAAACTAGTAGAAAAAAAGTGTTGCACCTGATGAATTGATGGAATGATGTATAAGTTGTGGTTCTTTGTTATATTTATATATATATTTTTTGCTGCAAAGCACAAATATGAAATGAATTATGTATATTGAGTCTGTCACCAATATGTTCACTATTGGGAATTCATTTATCCATTACTATCTGACAGCGAAAGAAATGGAGCCAACGTAAAATAGTGAAAAGTTCAGTTTACATTTTAGTTAAGAGAACTGCTAGCGAGGAAGGATGGAACATGGATTAGAAAGGCTTATGGTGGGACTTATATTTTAGATTTTTAAACAAAAGCATGTTGATCAGGTTTGAAAATAGATGCTAGGTTTGACAAAATTGACCGTTGAAGGAAGTGACAGGCAGAGAAGGACCGTGAGGTATATTGGAAACTGGAAATACTGAAGACCTTTTTGAGTTGGTGGTGTTGCTTATTTCTGTCCCAAATAATTTGCCTTTGATAGTGTTTCTCTTCAGAATTGCAGGAATCAACAAAGGCTGCCTGATTGTCATCATGAAACCAGTAAGAAACATAGTTAGCTGGCAGTTTAGATTGCACTGGGTATGCTTATATTAGAGGTATAGGCTATAGTGGGAGAGAATGCATTGCCTGGAAACAGAAAATGCTGATGGCTCATTGCAGAGTATTGTTACATTTGTTATTTTTATATGATTTATATGATTTATATGATTTATGGTGAAGTGTAAGTACCGATTCTTGATTTTATTTTTATTGATTTTAAGAATTTGAGAATTCAGATAATGTGATTTGGCTGGGTCCCCCTTCCTTTGCCCCACTGGAGTGCTGCCCTTGGATGATGAAAATTGAAGTCAAAAATTTTGAAGAGAATTGCATTTCTCATTTCTTCTCCCTCCACATTTGCTTATAATTGCCTTCTCACCTAATTTTACTTGTCATTTATTGCAGGTGATAAGATTATCTGCTGCCACCCAGGATCTTCCAAGATCTGCGATTTGCAATGTTCATGGAGTTAATCCAAAGTTCCTTGAGATTGGGAAGAGAAGAAAAGAAGAGCAGCCAGACAAAAGCCAGACCTTCACCAAAGGTGCATATTACATTGGGAAGATGGTGTGGAGCAAGGGGTACAAGGAGCTCTTGCAACTTCTCTCTAAGCATCAAAAAGAACTAACCGGACTTGAGGTTGATCTTTATGGTAATGGCGAGGACTCTGATCAAGTAAAAGAAGCTGCCTCAAAATTGGAACTAGCTGTTTCTGTTTACCCAGGGCGGGATCATGCTGATCCTTTGTTTCATGAGTAAGCTTTCTATGATGTGTTGGGTTCTTTTTGATATTGATTTTATCAGAAGATCCTTATTATATTAAATTTATTTTTGGTCTATTTAAGCATAGAATGTTTTGGCTGCCTTCCCTGTTTTTACAATTTCATGCACCATAATGTGCTTGGAGATGCTGGCCCCGGTAGTTGTGCTATATTGGGTGCTTTAGGCATGCTTAATCCGTTTTGGATTGGAGGGCATTGGCCTACTGGGTAATTCTAGTTGGTTTATTTGCACCTCCATATTTATTATTTATGCACAAAAAAGTCACATCATATTGTCCAATTGATTCTTGATCTTCTAACATGTTGGAGATGTTGTGCTTGTTAGTCCTACATTTGATTTTACTTTGTTAAATTAGGAAATTATCGGTGGCTGGTATTGAGTGCAAATTCAATCATAATGATGATGTCAAATGCATGATTTTTAATTTCTACATGATTTTTCATGACCATTTTGGGAATTGCAACATTTAGAAGCCTCTTCTATGTTTGATGCTTAAAATTCAAAAAATATATTTTTGGCCTCAGAGATGAACCCTCTAGATTCTGCTTTTATGAAAAAACAATTGACAGTAATGACTAAAGCCAATTGTATGTTAACATGCATCTTGAAGCATTTGCAAGCTGAAGTATTTTGACCCTTGTAGGCGACTATTCATTTAAATTTATGCTTCAGATTTGCATGATTTTCTTCTTGCTTAAAGATGGTTTCATGGGTATTAATATTTCTCTACTTTTTTTTCTTGTTACTTTCCAGCTATAAAGTGTTTTTGAATCCAAGCACCTCAGATGTGGTCTGCACAACTACTGCAGAAGCATTGGCTATGGGCAAAATTGTAATATGTGCCGATCATCCCTCAAATGACTTCTTCAAGCAGTTTTCAAATTGTCGAACATACAAGGACAGTGATGAGTTTGTCGAAACAACATGCAAGGCACTGACCGAAGAGCCTGCCTTGCTGAGTGATGCAGAAATATATCAGTTGTCATGGGAAGCTGCCACAGAACGGTTTTTGAAGGCTGCTGACCTGGAGCAGGCCCCAGCAAAGGAACTAAAGAAAACTCCTTCAAAGAATCTCATGTCTCTTTCTTTCAACATGGGGAGGACAGTGGAGGATGCTTCAGCGCACTTGCATTTCATGGCTTCTGGGCTTGAAGCATCCCGGAGGGCATTTGGTGCCATTCCAGGAAGCTTGCAGCCAGATGAACAGCAATGCAAGGAGCTTGGGTTGGCCTCTCCTGCAGGGAAACGGAGCTCAAGGAAATGATTAGAAAGATGCATTATTTTTTGGGTGCAAATTAGTATGATCAATCAGATAACACATTAATTCTGAGGAGACCAAACCAAAGATCAATCACCCCTTCTGAAATTTCTCTTCGGTGCTACATTAGGAATTGTATATGAAAATGAAGATGTCCGTAGCTGTCGCTGGTCATTTGAATCTTTTTCCACTTTTGGGCTCTCTGCCACCGTGTGGAGGAAGGGGGTTGTCATATACCTTGCTTTTTTTCTTTATATCTTTTTTTTTTCTCTTTCTTTTTTTGGGAGAAATATTGATAGTTGCTTGTGGTCATTAAAATGAACTTGAACTCACCATGTACAGAAAATTCTGTTTGCTTATTGCAGCTTTTTGAATTTGTGAATCCCACTATAGGAGCAAATAATATTTGGGAAGATTCATTTGTATCCTGAGCTATTTTTCAATGGATTTGGCTCCTCTCAACCCTTCCCGTGACACCGTTATGCAAAATCCCATGATTACTGCTTAAGCATTGCACAACTAGATTCAATTAATGCTCTTTGCTTAAAATATGAAACATCATTCCAAAATTCATCCGTAGTTCATGTTGGAGCATAAAAGAGGATGTCCTGATTTAATCATCTGACGTAGCAATTTTGTTAGGAAATATTCACATTGGGTCCAACATGCCTTTGCAGAGACCGACTATTTACGTCATATGGGAGCTGTTCATCATCACGTCAATCATCCTAATCACAACTTGCAAATGCAAGCAGCAGAATCTGCAAATCAAATTGGTCGACGAAATCAAATTTATTTATTTTCCTTGGTAAAATCAGTGTCGCAAAATCCTTTCATTTTGAGATTGGTCCGCATGCAAGGGGTTGGGGGAGAATCAAATAAATGGCATTGTGTGAACCAATCCATGCAAAAGGATATGCTAGAATAACCCAAGTTTGGAGAGTTGCATCCATGCCTTTAGCCCTCCAATGTCTTAAAAAATAAACATTTATTATAAAAAGTACTTGAAGTACTTATTTCAATAAATAGTGTTTTATTTAATTTTTTTTCCCGAAAGAAGTACGCATTATTTTATTTTAAAGAGGCAAAACCTAAGATAATACAACAATTGAAACAAACTGGGTACGGTACAATATTGGTGTTTGAGCTCAAGGCTCAAGCAAGAAATCAAATAATTAAATTACTTATTTCAAAAAAAATAATATTTCTCTATTATTTTTTAGAAAAATAATCATTTACATAAACATTTTTTTAAAAAAATATCTAAAATTTCATTTAGATGTGAAGAGGAGTGAATTAATTATTACTTCTAACATTGAAAAAGGATAGGGATAAACCTAAAATAACTTGCAATGAAATACTGAGAAAAAATTTAATAGCCTTTAATCTAACAAGGTAAATTGATAAAAAATGATTCATATAACCAACCCCACCTATGAAAAGACTTCTTGTTATTTTTGTTATTGTTATTGTATATTACTTTTAAATAAGTACTTGGTTCCAAATAATCCTAATATTTTTAAATCCACAATTGCAAAGACTCGAGGCACATTGATGTCTATGTTCCCAACCTCTGCGCTAAAACCATCCGACATAATGGAGAAAACTGCAAGAAATAAAAGTTACTCATGAACATGGTGCTTGTGACCCTAGTAATCACAGATGAATACATTCTTAAAATCACATGAAGTAAGGAAGCATTGAAATACTTTAGTTGCATGAAAAAGTAAAGCAAAAGTTGAATTACTCCAATTTCATTGCCCCATGGAAGGCAGAGATACATCAGCCAAAACTACAAATAACACGGATCCTGTAGAACAATCTTTACACCACGAACCCTCAAGATGAACGTCGGAAATAATAGCTGGAAAAGTAAAGGAATTAGTGAATCAATTAATCATTTTTTACTAATATATATATTATATATATATATATATATATATATATATATGCATAGAGAGAGAGAGAGAGAGACATACACGAAAATCTTTATTCCGTACAAAGAGGCATATTTACGCAGAAGCCGTTCAATGGTGTACCATTCTGAGCGATCAGATCCCTCTTGATATCCGATACGAGGCATATGGATTGAAGCTTTTGAGAAAATTCAGAGCGATATAACATTAGCAAACGTTTACCCAATAAAAGGGGAGAAGATTCAAGATTGCAAATTTATGTGGAAAATTTGCATGCACAAGATACAACTCATACAAGAGAAAATACCTCAAACAACAGCCACAACCTTTATGCCAATAACATGAAACAATCATGCTTTTACCTAATGCAATAGGATTCAACATGAAGCCTTGCATGCATCTGATGAAAATTTAACGAGTTGATGAAACGAAATTGATTCTGGTTGCTATAGAATTTGTGTGATGCCCTTATTAAAAAGGAGCCATTGACAATAAAAATTGATCTTGATCTCAAGCATTAGGCAAATAATTGCAAATATGAGTAATTTTGTAATATTTCAGGAAAAAAAAATCAGGAACGCCCATGTATATCAAGCTTTAATACTCCCTCGTATGCGCAGCCTGACAGCACATGGAGAGATAAAGCCCAGGATAAATAAAACCGAATACAGGGAATACAATAATTTTCTAAACTCCACAAAATAAACATAGGCAAGAAGACTAGAACCCAAGACCTTTTAGTAACTAGCTCTAAAAGTTTAAGCTATTAGGTTGTGGGCCAATAATGTCATCAAGCATTAACAGCAGTAAACTGCAGCTCTAGGTTCTAATTGGCCTCCATGTGTGTTCATTCTATGGTGAGTGAGATTGCATGTGCTAATGAGTTTGGTGGGGATATGAGAGAAGTGACGAGTAATTGAACCCTTTTCTCCATTATAATGGATTGATATTGGGGAACTGTTGACACAGGCTAAGTGAAAAACCAAAACCAAATTAAAATCTTGTTCTCATGTGCATGCTTGATTCTATGCATACCCATGTATGTTCTCTATGCACAACAGCTAATTACTGGTTGATGGATTATTTTGAAAATGAGTCGCATAATCAAGTTGGAATTTCAAATGTATCAACAAAATGTAACAAATTTGTTTGGGGGGGGGGGGGGGTGAGGGGTAGTGTTGGGCAGAATATTCTCTAGTAGAAATTTGAAGGCGAAATACAAACATATTCAACAGAACCAATACCATAATTTTGAGCAGCCGAGAAGGATGCCTTTGATAAGCAGCATTCTAAGTTGATAAGAGAAATATTACTGCGGGGTACTTTGCGTCTGGGATTATATGATTGTACAACAGCCAAGGCCACCCATTGAGGACCATTACCATCCATATTCTGTTCCTTGCAATCTTCTGCAAAGTAACAAATGAATTTGAAAGGAGATATTTTTCAAAGGGAAAAAATGGCATGAAATGAAATCTAAAAATAGACCTTAAATGGCAGCTTTGCTCCAATTCAAGTATCTTTATTTTTTAATTAGTGATTCAAGTTTGCATTTTTCCACCTCTTTAATATGTGTGTGCGTTTGTGTAATCTTTAAGCTATAGGAGTAGAGGATCCACAAGGACCTGGATGTCCCTCCTCTTTTATCCAGGACTCAGACCAGCTATGTAAGAAAAGAGTTCATATAACCTCACATAGCAAGGTTGCTGTTGTTTGATGCAAAAGGAAATTTTAGAGTACATTTCGAAGCTCACCAGTCTGGAGTATGGAACTACATCCTTTCATCCCCACGGTATTGACTCATGCATAGTGGATTAGGTGAAATGTGCATGCAAAAGACAGAATATGCACATGTTGAAGATTATTAAAATATGGATTCCATTCATTAAGTGGACTAAACCAGGGTGTGTATTGCTTCCAAGGACCTATACAACTCATGATGTGCCTAAATGGCAAAAAGGGAATTGCACTATTCACATGAACCCTAGATATCCATTCCAAGAATGAGATGCTAATTCTATATGCAGAATGCAGCCTTGGCCTTTATTATCCAGCCTTGGCCCTTATTATCCAAGATCTAAAGTACACTAGGGAACAGACATGAGAGCATATATGAGTTTGCATGTAACTTTAACAAAATTTACCATGAACAGAGTCATGTATACTGAGAGCATATGTGTGTTTTTTCTTTTCATATTTTTGAAAAAGGGGGGGGGGGGGGGGGGTGGTTGAGGTTGGGTGTTGGGGGTGGAAGCCGATATACAGCTTTGGATATACAATATACAATATGAAACAACTGACCGCTGATCTTTATAAAATGCAGATCTCCAAGATGAAGATCCCCAAATTCAGAAGCTTGTTCATAAGCACTGGGGATACTTGTGCAAAGCTTGGCCAGTGCATCAAACATTCCTCCATGGCCCCAGTTTCCGGAATCATCTACACAACTGCCAAAGGAACATGTGAGTCAAGGCCAAGAATAACAACTATGTTTATTTGTGGACTTAAAATTTCTAGTCTGCAACTGATTATAGCTTATGCTGTGGTTTTAAAGCCCAAATGTGGACGACTCAGAGCACAAAATCAGTAAAAGCGAATAAGAAATACAGCTGAGTTTCCAACTTTATTTGTTTGAATGCCTATATCTTGAAAAGGATAAGTGAAACAAGCACAAAGACAAAACAATATAGGAGGCACATAGAGATTAGGCAGATCAGAAAACTAGAAATAGCAATCTGAGACAAACGACTGATCTTAAGCAATCATCTCATGAAAATAAGCACAAGCAATGAGGGGCAGCCAATGAGGAGACTATCCAAAGACAAAAATCTCACCTAAATATGATTGTGGGCTCAGATGGACAAATTTTTGATGGATGTGTACAATCGCCATAAACAAAGTGAACTGAACCTGAATCTGACATGATATCACGATCCACATTGCAGGTAGGATCTTTCACAGATAAGGAGTGGTATCCAAGAGCTTCCCACTTAGACAACTTCTTCTCCTCTGCTTTCTTCCTCGTAGCCTCAAGTTTAAGGTGCTTTTCCCGAGGTTGAGTTCTCCTAGTTTCCAATCCAAGACCTGAATCGTCACTTATTTTTGATGCCACAAACTTTTGAACCCATAAGCTATATGAAGCTTCATCAAGACCAGGTTCAAAATTGATAGATGCAGTACTCTTTCTCATAAGATCACTTGCACTTAATAAATCCGTTGGATTAATCTCAAATTTCCTAACCTCCTTGTCTGACAGTTGCTTATGACGCATTGCAATTACCTTTTCAGCCATAGCATTCAATTCTGAAAAATTCAATTCACTGGGATTTTCATTATTGATCTCTGCAGGATTGAATATGTGTAACCCAAATATGATGGATCGCAAATCACCACCTTCAGCTCCTGCCATTTCTTTCAAATTCTGGTCCGTACCATATCCCCCAACAACATTATGGCTAAGCTGCAACTTTTTCTCTGCTCTCCTCATGATCACCTAAATAGAAACCTTCAGATTTTGGAATCAAACATGAAATAGAATACAATCTTAATCTAAAACATTTAATTTATCAAATTTCACCTCTTCTACAGTCTGTTCTGTAACTAAGTTTATAGACAAGACGTGATTCATCTGGCCAATCCGGTGTGACCGTTGCTGAGCTTGCTTGTCCACCTGTGGATTCCAATCTTGCTCATAGAATATAACCTACACCCAGTGTTTAAAAAAAAATCGGTAAGAATATAAACATTCATGAAAGAAACAAACATTTAAGGTAACCTTGAAAATAACTTCAAGGTAAATCCATATGTACTTGATTAGTCTCTAGCTAATCATTGCTCAAGTCATTCTAACAAGAAACTGGGTATTGCCTATGCTAACGAACCTTCATTTTATTCCATTCAAATGAAAGGAACATCTAAAATAAATGCCCAAAAAAATTGTACCAGCCATTGGAAATTATTTTCTTTGAAACTGCCATCAAATATCTCATCCTTGTCCAAAATATTTAATTTCCAAGAATAAACAGAAAGAATTCAAATCAAGATGTTTCAAACATGAAGGAGGAGCAAATTTCAGAAAGATGTGCAGATTTAACAAATAAAATAGAGGCAGTATTAAATTTGCAACAGACCACTTATCTCGCCAAATCAACTACCCTAGTTAGAGAAAGCAGGTGGCTGGGTGCATGTAAAAGAACATAATGAACTAATTTTAATTATCACCTTCCAAAATCAATTTCTGTTCACAATGTTATGCTTTTGTGGAGTAATCTGCGTGTCATTCAGTAAAAGGCTGTGATCTCATGTTAGTGGTCTAATACTTACTCTTTGTTGGATTAATAGTACACATAATTTTATATATTTCTGATTAGATTGAAAAATTTATTCCCTTCTGATGCGCATGAATATTAGCAACTTCTATACAAAGATCAAATTGAAAAGCCACTCCTGAAATCTGGATGCTATTCCAAGAGAAGTCGACAAGTGCTAGGCTGAGGATTTGAAAAAACTCACAGTATCAGCAGCCACAAGATTCAAGCCAACTCCCCCTGCTCTGGTAGATATCATAAAGACAAATGCACCACTGCAGTCAGCCAGGGAATTGGAACCCTCTTTATCTAATTGCCGGCTGAAGCTTCTTATAGCTGCAAAACGCTCCTCTGCCCGGATTGATCCATCAAGACGCTCATAAGAATATTTTCGCAACTCCATAAAATCCTACAAGGTAGATGAGAAATTGAAATTAGAAATCTTTTTATTTACACCTACATATGCAGTTGAGCAAACGAGCCGAAAGAAAAGTATCATTATAAGATTTTAGTAAAAATGAAGAAGTCCGTTACCATTTATTGTGTCAGTTATTTAGTATTAATACTGTATGTTAGTGAGCAAGACTTAGTGAATGGTCATTATGATGTACGTGACATATATTACAAATAGAGAGGGAGATCTATCAGTATGAATAGTTTTTCCAATTTTATTGAACTCTGTTAGCATGGTATCAGAGTATAAAAGCCACAGCCACTGCCAAACCAAGCCCTAAATCTCACAACCCTATGCATGCCAGCCACCATAGGAGGGTTGTCCACATTACAACAGGCCTGAACCAGCTCCTGCAGCAGCTGGAAAACCCAGCAGTTACTGGAAAATCTTGGACGACACTGTCAGATCTCCCAGACACTGTTGATCAATAGATCTTAGAAAGCCCTCTGCAGGATATCCTCCCACGCTCCATCATGGGCCAGTCAGAGGCTGATGGCCCCAATGCCACAGGCAGGCTTCACAAAGCCCTGTTTCTGGTCTGATTGGATCCCACATGGTTCCATAAACCATGATATCAAGTTGGGCCATGGATTTCAGTCAAAAGATCCAACCTTTTTAGCTGTTTGTCAATGGTTGCTGTGTCCTTTGGGTGCTGAGGCAGTGCTATGTTGTTTGTGTCTTTGATTCATTTTGGTTGTTCACATTGTTCATTGTTGGTGTGGTAAAATTGTCGCCGTGTGACCTGAAGATCACAGGTTTGAGGTGTGGAAACAGCCTCTTGCAAAAATGCAAGGTAAGGCTGCTTACTATAGACCCATTGTGGTCGCCGCTTTCCCGGACCCTGCATATGCAGGAGCTTTGTGCACCGGGCTGCCCTTTCACATTGTTCATTGTTGGTCTTGTTTGTGTTTAGGATGGAGTCCATGAATCCTGAAAGTAATTTTCCCTCATTATTGCCATTACAACCAAGAGAATGGAAGTAATTATGTGCAAGTCATCTAAGGCTGCCAAGATCTATTTGACAGGCCTAGTCAACCCCGAACACTCTAGTGACAACAAAAGAAAGGAGGTATGGGTTCAGGGGGACACAATGAGTGTCTCACTTTCGTGGGACTCAATGGAACCTCAAATTGCACATCTATATGTATTTAACATAACTCGTATGAACGATCTCTCCCTGAAGTACTTCATGGGGATGAAACTTATCCACATAACTCGTATGAACAATCTCTCCCTGAAGTACTTCATGGGGATGAAACTTACCCATGAGGAACTCAACATTGTGCAACCCATAACACTAATGTCCATGAGATACAAAAGCAAAGGGAGCATATGACATTCCTTCAGGTCTTAGCGGGTCTGAAACTCAAGTTTACCGGCCTGACCCCAAAGTGTAGTGCAGAAAGTTGCATTTTTTGCTGATGTTTCTTCTCGTGTTGTCCATCCTCCAGCAATCATTACTCAGCTCTTAATTCAGGTGTTCGACCTATGGTTCCCACAAGTTTGCATTTACTACATGTGGTGGTTTGAGCTATCAATAGGGTACTAGCAGAGGTTCCCAGGGTTTTTTCAGTAATCATGGAGGAAGGAACGGATGTGGTAAAGGTGCCCCATGCAAGTGTATTCATTGCCGATGAGGGGTCATGATTGGGCAGTGTTGGGATCTTCCTGGTAAGCCCCCATGCTTCACCAATGCAGCCACCACACCTCTATCAGTTTAACTAGCTCTTAATTCAGGTGTTCGACCTATGGTTCCAACTTCCAACAAGTATGCATTTCCTACACATGGTGGTTTGAGCTATCAGTAGCGTAGTAGTAGAGGTTCCCAGGGTTGTCTAAGTAATCATGGAGGAAGGAATGGATAGGGTAAAGGTACCCCATGCAAGTGTATTCATTGCCAATGAGGGGTCATGATTGGGTAGTGTTGGGATCTTCCTGGTAAGCCCCCATGCATCACCAATGCAGCCCCCACTATTCCACCTCTATCAGTTTAGCTATGGGTCATGATTGGGTAGTGTTGGGATCTTCCCAGGGTTGTCTAAGTAATCATGGAGGAAAGAATGGGTGTGGTAAAGGTACCCCATGCAAGTGTATTCATTGCAGATGAGGGGTCATGATTGGGTAGTGTTGGGATTGTCATGGTAAACCCCCATGCATCACCAATGCAGCCACCACAATTCCACCTCTATCAGTTTAGCTATGGCGCAGCATACTGCATTGGTCTTAGAGGAGGAGTATTTGAAGTTCCTTCAATATTAGGAATCTCAACAAACTTCTCTTGCCATTGCATCTCTTGCTTAGATAGGTAACTCTATAACTCATTTGTCATCTAGTACCTCTCCAACTAGCTCTTGAGATAGATTCCGCTGCCACTGACCATATGATAGGTACAACCAACTTGTTGTCCAACCTCCAGTATTCTAACAATTTACCTTGTGTTAGCAATGTTAATGGGTCCAATACTACATTTTGGTAAATGGAGATAGTAAATCATACTACCGCTGTCTCTCTCTCTTCTATTTTATTATATTCCTAGATCCCCCTTTATTCTCATGTCTATAAGCAATATTACAAAATCAATGTATTGTTCACAATATTATTCTATCCTCATTTTGTTGTTATTCATGATTTGAAGATGAGGAATATGATTAAACAATCGGCATAGAAGATGAGGTGGGTGGACTTTACTACTTTCAGTTGCCGTCTCCTTTGCTTGCACTACTATTGCTACACCACTTTTTAAATCCATTGTTGCCCAGGTTTGTTGGAAAGTTAAAATAGTTTATTCCTGCTTTGAGTTGAGTGTGAATCTTGTCAGTTAGGAAAGCACCGTCACATTCGGTTTTCTTACTGAGTAGTTTCCCTTTCATGCTAGTTCATTCCAATGTTTGGGGTCCTAGTTGTGTTGTGTTAAAGTTGGGTTTGAGATATTTTATTAGTTTTGTTGAAGATCAATCAAGAAAGACATGGTTTTAAGTAATAAAGGATTGTTCTGAGTTATTTAATATCTTTTGTGCCATTTTGTTTTTGAATCAAAGACTCAATTTAATTCATCTATCAAGAGACATCATAGTGATAATGCTAAGGAGTATTTTTAGTACCCTATTACCTATATGGCTAAATCCGGTATAATTCATGCGTCCCTTGTGCCCCACTCTACAAAAAAAAAAAGGGGGTCACAAAAAGGAAAAACAGATGTGTCCTAGAAAGTCACTTGTACCCCCGTATTAGATCAACTTCCCTAAAGTGCTTTGGAGTGATGTCATGCTAACTGTGTGATGATTATACCCTATAACCCATGGTTAATTTAAATTACTTTCATAAATTGCATGGTAGTTGCTTTTGCTTTTGTATTGAATGAGTTTATACTAAGCATGTTGTGCATTAATTAAGATATGTTAATTGATATTGGAAATTTCACTTAATTTATTAGTAGTAGGAGCGGCTTAAATGAAAGCAAGTTTTGAAAATGTCAAAACATAATAACATACAATTTGGAATAGAAATTAGGGAAAAAAAAAAGGAAAAAAAGAAAGAAAGAAAGAGGGGCATGCTGAAACTAAGAAAGGACACCTGGAAAACAGCTGGCAGCTCTGCAGAGCCCCTTGTTACAAACTGCTGCTGTCCTGCCATGTTTCCAGCCCAGAAGTGGATGTTTGGCACACAGCTAGCAGCAAGCTGCTGTTGTTATAATCCATTTCTAGCTCTTACCAGCAACAACACAATATGCCATTAAGTTTTGCTGTAAACCCTTATTTCTAGAGAGAGAGAGAGAGGAAGATAGAAAATTCTGCAGAAAATCAGGAAATTCAGGGAAAAACCAGGATAAAATACAGAAAATTCAGAGTAACTTCAGAATAGATTGGAGAAGCTGATAATCAAGGTCGCTGATAATCAAGGTCGCTGATAATCATTTATTCATTGGGATTTTGGGTATTCAATAAAAAAGGGTAGAAACTTGCATGAAATTGAATAATAATAAGGAAGGATTAAGCTTGTTGTTTTCCAATTATTAGATATGGCAGCACATATGTTCTCCTAGATTTTCATAGCTGCATATTTGCATTTTAGTTGGGAAATTTACACATGATAAATATTGTCGTGTAAGGAAGATAGTTTGTTGCTATGGCATAGCTTGTAGCCTTGTATGTGCATATATTGAACTGCTATTATGTGAAATAGCTGGCACTGCGTATGTTGTCTGTGGCTGTTATACTGTGAAATTTAAGCAAGCAAGGATTGTGTTCCCTTCGGTGAAAGGCACTAAACCTCTGTTGGGTGTTGCCATGTTAACTGGTGGTTGACCAAGCTGGAAATTGGCACTTGTTTGAGATGAAAATTTGCACTTGTTTGAGACAACACTACTATGTTGAGATGAAGTTGAATGCGTGCTATTTGAATGTTTTGTGATGATAACCCTATTAGATGAAGCGATTGCTTAGAATAAGGAGTGTGTTCATGACAATATGATTACACACGCATATAAAGGAATCACATCTTAAAACGGTGAATCCTTACACAAATAAGGGGGAATTAAGAATGCCTAAGCTCATCGTTGCTCACCCTACTTCTATAACCATTTTCAGGTTCAATTGGACTGAATGAAAGCCTCACTTGCTGAGTTTTCCAAAGAGTGAGCCATTTTTTGACATTTAGTATAGGTGAGCAAGAAGACACAAAACCAATGTTTGTTGGCAACCATATTCAGTCTAGGAAGTGTAAAAAATATTGTATATAAAGTACAACTGAATGTAAAGAGCCAGTGAAAAATAAAACTTCTTGGTTGCATTATGAAATATATGTATGTATCTTGTGTTCTAATGCAAACTCTCATACCTGTACTCAAATGAAGGGTTTTTTGCGAAACTAATTCTTCCCTGGTCCTGGTGCTTCCATTGGATTGTGAGATGGAATCACAGCCGGTCATGTGCCAAAAATAGGGACGTGACAAACTGGTTGCTCTTTTATCAATAGAATGCCATCAACTATCCATGATAAAATGGTCTACTATGTTCTCCTCCCAAACACTCCACTGTTCTCACTACCTCACCATATATTTGGGTATGTGTCCTATCTCCATCAGGTAACTCTAGGCATGGATAAGTTGGATCCTTGGGCCATCAAATGTATTTTTTTGGGATACTTGTGTACTCAAAAGGGATATCACTATTATAGTCCTACTTGCATGGATTCAGTCTTTGTTGATGTTATATTCTTTCCTTGAGTTTTGCTGACGTTGATGACTCCTTTCCTCTACTAATCTTTTCCTTCAGTCTTGCTGGTGATGGATGTGGATGATATTGTCAGATTATCCAAAGTCTCAAGCATTTACTTAAGATGAAGTTTCAAACTAAAGCTGGGGCCTGCAAAATACTTCTTGAACATAGACGTATCCAAAATCTCACACGGGACTGTTTTTTACAGAGGAAGTATGTTCTAGAATTTTTAGATGAGACTAGGCTATTAGTATCCACCACTTGCTAATACACCTATAGATCCTAACAGCAAATGAATAGTAGATGTGGGTGATTTTATCGGCCAATCCTTGATCTTAGAGACCTGTTGGGGTATTAAACTATCTTTCACAACATGTTTGTCATCTGGTTTCCTGATTCACTCTGAACAAGTCACAAGGATGCAGTTATCTTGCAGTATCTTAAAGATGCAATTGGAAGAGGTCTGTTGTATTGGGGTTAGGGTCACACTCATGTCCAGGGATATAAAAATGCAGATTGGGCTAAGCAAATGATAAAAGATCGACAATCTGGTACAGCGTGTTTGTTGATGGGAAGTTGGTTTCTTGAACAGTAGTTAAAGCTTGACATACATTGTTGGCCCATAACCTAATAGCTTAAGCTTTTTGTAAAGCCATTGCCTGACATGGATAGTGCTATGGTTGACAAGAGGTCTTGGTTAGCTGTGTTTCTTGTGTGGTGGATCTTATTCCCTGTAATGGTTGTTATTCATCGTTGTTTACTCCTCCGCGTGCAATTGGGCTGAATGTGCAGGGGAGTTAATTATACATTGTTTCACAATACAACCATTAAGCTTCTAGATAAAGTGGTTGCTTTAAAATATTATAAAAAAAAACACTCTGGTAACCTAGTCAAATTCTGAGTCAGGTATAAAGCCATGGCCCACACTACATGTGTACTAATTTAATTAGCTGAAGAACATGTTGGAAGAACTTGGTTTTCCACACTCCCATTGATGTGTGATAATGAAGTTGTTTTTCTTATTGCCTCCAATCTAGTCTTCCATAAAAAGAAAAAACACATTGAAGTTGATTGTCATTTTATTCATGAGAAACTGGTGCGGAAGCTCAATGCAACCACTCATGTGAAGTCCAAAATACCAACTTTCTCTTTACGGCGCTAGGAGGGGGGGGGGGGGGGAGTGTTACCGTATGTTAGTGAGCATGGGTTAGTGAGGGTATGATAGTCATTATGTACATGACCTGTATTATAGATAAAGAGGGAGACCTATCACTGTGATTAAGTTTTCCAATTTTATTGCACTGTAAACAAAGTCATAACATACCTGTAAAATGTCAAGTGTACGAGTCATCTGAGCAAACAGAAGAACACGATGTCCAGAACTATACAGCTTCTGAAGTAATTGGTCCAAAATTATAAGTTTACCACTAGCCTGACCAGGAAATGTCACAGAAAAAAAAAACTCCTTAAAGGGAACATTTTGCAAAGTAAAAAAGCAGATTTAAAATAAAATAATTTCAGAAATACAGCCAAGGTTTAAGCCCTTTCAAGAAGTAATGCTTTCGATCGCTCATTTCTTGCCAAATTCATTTTTACTTTGACAGGCATCTATGAATGAAGGCAAAATAGACACATGTTCGAAGACTATCTTCACAAAATATCATTATTTTACCAAATCAACTCAAAGACTTTTTTTGTTTTGGGGGGGGGGGGGGGGGGAGGTGGTAGAGCTTACCTGAACCAGGTGTTCACCCTCCTCATATGGCTCAGGCTCAATGCCAGGGAAGAGATAAGGATGGCTACATGCTTTCCTCAGTTGTATTACCTGTGTCAAAGGCATATAAAAAGGTAGAGGCATTAGTGTCTTAGTGCGGCAGAAATGGTCCTCTAAAAATAAAACAAAAAAGTAAATACAATAGAATGATTTGCAAAGTCAACAGACTCTGCAGATGCCATTCTCCAGAATGAAGATGAACACCAAGAAGATTAAACAATTCATAACAGTTTAACACCAAAATATTGAACAATTAAACAGTTTTTTTTTTTTAATTGGAAAGGAAGAACATTATTAATAGAGAAAGAATGTACAAAACGAGAGAATAATAAATCTTCCTAATAAGAACATAAAAACAAAAAATAGAAAAACAAATAAATAAATATAGAACAGCAAACCAATCTTGCTGAACATCCTCAAAAGACATTCCCATGAAACAACCAGCAGCAGCAGCCCATAATGAAGCCAAATATTGAAACTGTTGGAGTTTGTGGCTCATATTGAGTGGAACGCATGCACGGGAAAAGCATGGTGAGCAAGAACAAGGACGCTGAGCTGCAGGAAGACACCATCAACGGTTTACCCTAGGGAGAAAACCGTTCAACGGTTTGCCTGAAACCATCGACGGTTTCAGCCTTTGCATTTCAATATCGGTATTAAATCGTCAACAGTTTGTTGAAACCGTCGACGGTCTTGTTTGACGCTGATTTTGAATTTTGAATTAGAAAGATCAGTAAGCTAAGGATTCGGAGGAAAAACCTTCGGAGATTGCTACAGGGGTACTTTAGGAACTTCCTAAGTCCTTTGTACGTGTAGGGCTAGCATATAAACAATATTGTAGCCCTGGTTTGAAGATTGATAGTGAAAATTCAGCCGTTTAATCTCGTGGATGTAGGCACATTGCCGAACCACGTAATCTCTTGTGTCATTGATTATTTGCTTTCCTTTATTATTTGTGTGTGATTGTGTTTCCGTATTCTTTCATTGTTGGTTGTTGTATTGCATGATCTGATCGATTTGTGTTTCCGTTGCGCATTGGTATATTTGCACAACAAATTGGCATCAGAGCTATTGGTTACAATGGCTGGGATTTCTTCTGCAAAGTTCAATATTGTCAAGTTCGATGGATCGGAAAACTTCGTACTATGGCAAACGAGGGTTACGGACTTGTTAGTGTAGCAAGGTATGGTGAAGGCATTATACGAGAGGCAATCGGAAGGCATGGGTGACATGAGTTGGAAGGAATTGGAAGCGAAGGTTGTAGCGACTATCAGGCTTTTTTTGGATGATGATGTGATGCATCACGTCATGGATGAGGAATCGCCGGCAGCAGTTTGGCTGAAACTGGAGAACCGGTATATATCCAAGTCATTGAAGAACAAGTTGTATCTTAAGCAGAAAATGTATGAGCTTAAGATGGCAGAGGGTTCGAATCTGAATCAATACATCAACGTATTCAATCAAATCATCAGTGATCTGAAGCGGGTTGATGCGAAGCTCGATAACGAAGACAAGGCGTCGATGCTGCTAAATTCCCTACCTACGTCTCCTATGTGTGAAAATCTTGTTATGACTCTGACATGGGGAAAGGAAACTCTAGAGTTGGAGGATATCACGAGTGCTCTGTTGGATTTTCATCAGAGGAAGAAAGCCAACGATGAGAATTCTCAAGGTGAATGGCTTGTGGTGAAAGGTAATCAGGATCGTGGGAGAAAGCAAGTTCCGGAGTGGACCGAGTAACAATAAGGCTCGTTCCAAGAAGAGGAAGGATGTATGGTGTTTTAAGTGCAGGAAAAAGGGGCACATAAAACCGAATTGTCCAGAGAGGAGGAAGGGGAATGCAGAAAATAAAGAAGGTTCATCGAAATCGGCAAATGTAGTGGAAGGAGACTCAGGGAGCAGTGATGGTGATATGCTTTTGGTTTCATCCGGTTCAAATGAGCTCACGGATTTTTGGATCTTAGATTCATCGTGCTCTTATCACATGACGCCCAACAAAGACTGATTCACCACTTACAGGCTGGTAAATTCAGGTTCTGCTCTGATGGGAAATGATGCTTTATGCAAAATTTTCAGAATAGGGAATATCATAATCAAAATGTTTCATGGTGTGGTGAGGATGTTATGTGATGTAAGGCATATACCGGAGTTAAGGAAGAATTTAATTTCACTGGGCACTTTAAGTTGTAACGGGTTTAGTTACAAGTTTGAAAGTGGGGTAATAAAGGTGAGTAAGGGCGTTCTAACCGTGATGAAGGGGCAGAAAGTACCAAGGAATATCTATACACTGCTAGCTACCACATGGAGTTCCACCTACAACTGTGGAAAGCTGAAGTGGAAAACCAAACCGG
Organism: Malania oleifera; assembly: GCF_029873635.1. Classification (NCBI taxonomy): domain Eukaryota; kingdom Viridiplantae; phylum Streptophyta; class Magnoliopsida; order Santalales; family Ximeniaceae; genus Malania; species Malania oleifera. Next base: position 41,265,302 of record NC_080426.1, on the reverse strand, counting down.
GAGAAAAATCAAATGCCTCATGTCAGATAATGGAACTGAGTACACTGATTCGAGATTCATGGAGTTGTGCGAGCAGGATGGCATTAGGAGACATTCCACTATACGCAAAACACCACAACAAAATGGTGTGGTGGAAAGGATGAACCGAATCATAGCCGAAAGGGCTCGGTGTCTCAAGTTGAATGCAGGGCTCGCGAAGAACTTCTAGGCAAAGGCAGTAAATATGGCGTGTTTCTTGATTAACAGATAACCAAGGGCGGCACTAGATGGGAAAATTGCAGAGGAGGTGTGGACGGGCAGCGCGGTAGACTACTCTGGTTTGAGAGCATTTGGATGTCCAACCTATGTGTACATTTCTAGTGAGGAGAGATCAAAACTTGATGCAAAGTCTAGATAGTGCATCTTTCTAGGGTATCAGAAAGGGGTGAAAGGGTTCAAATTGTGGGATCTGAGGCAAATAAGGTGGTGATCAGTAGAGAAGTGGTTTTCGATGAGAAAGTCATGTTGCAGCGTACTCAGGAAGAAGAAAAGAAACACGTACTAGAAAATTGCAATAGCAATGAGTATGTAGTGCAGGTGGAAGTGGAGATGACAATGTGCAGAATGCAGGGAGTTCTAGCTCAGGAGACTAGCAGCAATGCAGTATACCAAGGATCCTACTACTTTTCAAGAGGCGGTGCACAACCAAGAGAAAAGTAAATGGATGGGTGCTATGGTGAAGGAAATGGAATCATTGCATAAGAACCAAATGTGGGAGTTAGTGGAGCTTCCAGCCAGGAAAAGGACGATAGGATGCAAGTGGGTGTATATAAAGAAAGAAGCGGTATCAAAAAAGGAATGAGAGAAGTTCAAGACTCGGTTAGTAGCAAAAGGTTACTCACAGAGGAAAGAAGTTGATTATGATGAGATCTTCTCCCCTGTGGTCACACACACTTCCATCAGGGTAGTGTTGGGATTGGTGGCGCATTTTGACATGCATTTGGAGCACATGGACATAAAGGCAGCGTTCCTCCATGGTGATTTGGAGAAGCTGATTTACATGGTACAGCCAGAAGGGTTTAGTCTAGGAGCACTTGGTTTGTAAATTGAAGAAATCTCTTTACGAGCTGAAGCAGTCTCTGAGGCAGTGATACAAACATTTTTGACTCTTGCATGATTTAGATTGGCTACAGGAGGTGTGAGTATGATTGCTGCATTTATGTGAAGAGTCTTGAGGACGGTTCACTCATTTTTCTGTTGCTTTATGTTGATGACATGTTGATTGTTGCGAAGGATATGACTGAGGTAAATCAATTGAAGACTCTGTTGAGTAAAGAATTTGACATGAAGGATTTGGGTGTGGTTAAGAAGATTCTTGGGATGGAGATTTGTAGAGACAGAGCTGTAGGGAGATTGTGGTTATCTCAGGGTAGCTATGTGGTGAAGGTGTTGGAGAGGTTTAGCATGGTTAATGCAAAACTGGTGAGTACGCCGTTAGCGAATCATTTTAGGTTGTTTACCACCTAGTGCTCGAAAAGGGACAATGACGTTCGTGACATGTCAAAGGTCCCCTATGCTAGTGCAATGGGGTGTTTAATATATGCTATGGTATGTATGTATGCGACTAGACCTAGAACAAGCTGTCAGTGTGGTGAGCAAGTTCTTTTCAAATCCAGGTCGACAACATTGAGATGCAGTCAAGTGGATTTTCAAATACTTGAGGGGTACTATAGACTATGGCATTATGTTCAGCAGATGACAAGGTGATCCTTCAATGGTAGGATATGTGGATGTTGACTATGCATGGGACTTGGATGACAGAAGGTCTACCACAGGGTACATATTCACCCTTATAGGAGGGCCTATTTGTTGGAGGTCCATGGTGCAGTCACTTGTTGCTTTATCTACTACTGAATCAGAGTATATGGCAGTGGCTGAGGCTACCAAGGAAGCATTGTGGCTTACAGGATTGGTTAAGGAGTTGGGTATTCAACAAGGTGAAGTTCAGCTGCATTGTGATAGTTAGGGTGCCATCTATTTGGCAAAGAACCAGGTGTATCATGCGAGGACGAGCACATAGATGTGCAATTTCACAAGATCAGGGAATTGGTTGCTTCTGGTGAACTACTACTTCAGAAAGTTCACACGTTTGAGAATGTAGCAGATATGTTGACAAAGCTTGTTACAACAGACAAGTTCAAGCATTGCTTGGACTTGATTAACGTCTCCAGTTGCTAGATAGGAGGCGTCCCAACCTACTGTCTCAGGTGGAGCTGCAGGTTATGCTTTCATATTTCTCCTAAGGGGTAAATATTCGCCAAGGTGGAGATTGTTGGAGTTTGTGGCTCATATTGAGTGGAACGCATGCACAAGGAAAGCATGGTGAGCAAGAACAAGGAAGTTAGGCTGCAAGAAGACACTATTGACGGTTACATCAACTGTTTACCCTCGGAAGAAAACCGTCGACGGTTTCAGTCTTTGCATTTCAGTCTCGGTATTAAACCATCAACGGTTTGCTAAAACCTCCGATGGTCTTGTTCGGCACTGATTTCAAATTTTGAATTAGGAAGATTGGTTGGCTGGGGATTTGGAGGAAAAACCTCCGGGGATTGCTACAGGGGTACTTTAGGAACTTCCTAAGTCCTTTGCACATGTAGGGTTAGCATATAAACAATATTGTAACCCTGGTTTGAAGATTGATTGTGAAAATTCAGTCATTTGCTCCTGTGGCCTTAGGCACATTGCCGAACTACGTAATCTCGTTTCATTGATTATTTTCTTTCCTTTATTATCTATGTGTGATTTTGTTTCTGTATTCTTTCATTGTTGGTTGCTGCATTGCACGATCCGATCGATTTGTATTTCCGCTGCGCATTGGTATATTTGCACAACAGAAACTTATCCCAAATCAAAGACCAAGAAGTCTTTTCTCCTTGAAAATGCAAGTGTTTCTTTCCATCCAAATACCCTCAACAAAGCATCGAGCCCAAATCTCCAAAGGGCTGATTTGTCTTTGCTCCTTCCAAACCCTGAAAAATAAATGGCCAACATATCCTCCACTGACCCCAGATAAACCCAACTTTCCCCAATAAAACCAAAAGAGTTTGTTCCAAATCCTCCACGAGAAAGAACAACGCAAAACCATTGAGAACCATCAAAACAAAGAACACACACATCCGCAGATGCTTAGAAGACCTCTTACTTTGGAACAGATTGTACGTGTTAACTCTATTAAGAAACACCAAAAAAATAAAAGCCTTAATTTTAGAGGGAACTTTGGCCTTCCAAAAAAATAAAACCCCTCAAGGAATCCAACACCCACTACCCAAAATCCTCCCTATTGGAAGGATAGCAACCCTCCAGCAACCTCAACAAAGATGCAAGTTCCATCATCTCTCTATCATTTAGAGCTCTATGGAAATATAAATCTCAATAAAAAGTTATCCATATAGAAATCGAAAAAGGAAGAAACAGCCCCACTGTGTAAGGAAGATATAAATCAGGAAACGACACAAAGAAAAGATGAAACACCCAATCCAAGGGTCTTCCTAGGAACGAATGACAAGTCCATTACCCACCCCAAATTTGGTATTAGAAATAAAATATGGACAAAGATGAGATATGCATCTCCAAGGACTCTTAGAAGAAGATGTAACCCCACAATAGCATTCCACACATTTCCTGTAAGTCAAATTTATTCTTAATGATATGCCGAAGGGAGTTCTCCTCTCAAACCTTTATAACCATTTAGTCATCAAGGCAATGTTTTTAGACACCACTTCCCCCAGACCCAGCTCCCTTCCTTTTCTTGACCTACACACCTACCATATGGGACCAAAGAAAGCCTCTCATGATTTTATTAATAGAATTAAATACCCCCAGAGGAACTTTAAAATGGACATAAAATAAAGCGCAAAGTGCTAGAAAGACAAGACTGAATAAGAGTGACATGATCGCCTAAAGAAAAAACAGCATCCTTCCACCCATCCAAACGCTTAGCCACCTTCTCAAACACAGGAGCCCAAAAACCCATCAACCTAGGATATCACACAAAGGAACCCCTAACAATGTCAAGGGACAATCTAAATTAATACACCCTGCTAAAGAAGCCAGCTCCAAAGATCTATCAACTCCCAAATTAATACCAGCTATTCAACTATTCCCTAATCCTACTCTTCCCTAAATTAACTTTTAACCTTGAAAGAAACTCAAAAAGCTGCAAAATGGTGAGCATATTTAAAAAGGACTCCCTATGACACTCCATGGAAAAAATAGCGTCATCGTAAACTTAAGATGAGATGCTATGACCCTCTTACTACCCACCCCATACCTCTCACAAACCTTCTATGAACTGCCTATCTATCATTTTAGTCAAACAGTCAACTATCAAGACAAAGAAGACAGAGACAATGATCTCCTCGCCTAACACCCTTCGAAACCCTAAACCAAAATTTAGGCTCTCCAATAATAATAGAAAAAGAAGCATCAGATAAACAACCTCTCACCAAAGTCCTCCACTTCTCAGCCTGCTCGCATGCACCTTTGCAATAATATTATACACACAAATAACGAGACAAATAGGCCAAAAATCAGCGACATTAATAGACTACTCTTCTTAGGCCCCAAAGTGATGAAAGTCAAGTTCATACAATTAGCCAAAACTCCATTAAAAAAGAACTTCATAAAAATCTTCACTAAATCTACTCTAACGACACACTAGCAATCTTAAAAAAAAAAAAAAAAAGGAAAAAGAAGCCATATCTAAACCATCAAGATCTGGAGCCTTATCCATATCCATCCCAAACACTAGCTGTGTAACTTCACTTTCTCAAAAGGTTTCTCCAAACCAAGACTGCTGATTCACAGAAATGGGATTCCACTCCAAGTCTCCAATCCTTCTTTCATTGGCCTTCCTTCATCCTCTTCCCAAAAAAGACATGCAAAAACCAACAAGCTCTTGAGCTATCACAGCACGGAAGAAGTGATCTCTCCCTTCCTCACCTCTAACTCCCTTATAACACTCCTCTTACTATTAGCCAAATTGTGAAAGAACTACAATCACCCTCCCAGATCCACTTTTATTTCATCTTCTGCCTCCAACTCCTCACTTCCCTAAAAATTACCTTCTCTAACTCATTTTTTAAACCCACCCTCTTAACCTCCTCCTCCCCCTCGACTAGAGTCCTTTCCTCCTATTTCCCATTCAACATCTCCAAATCTCCCAAAATGCTTTTTAATTTTTTTTAAAAAAAAAATTATTATCTCCATAAACGTCAACAAACCACTTCTTGAAAACAAAACTTCAACTTTTCTAGCTTTATCATAAACCTATAACCCTCCCAATCCCAATCAACCTACTCATTCCGATATCCCTCACCAAATGGCGAAGCAGTTTGGAGAAGAATTATAGCGATGTGAATTAGACAGCAGTTTGCAGAACCACCATGCATTGCATACATAAAAAATTCATACACCAAGATAGTCAACTTTAGAAGATTAAGAAAGAAATGTACAATATTTTGCAAGGACTGGTTACTAGAAGTTCCAGAAGAGAATGCTAGAAGCCGAGGAAGCTCTTTCCTTAGTATCGACACATAGACCTTCTTTTGCAGGGCTACAAGCGGTACCATCCTAGAAATTCAATTTTATGAACAAGTTAGCATCGTTCATTGTAAACAGCCTGATCAGTTATTGGCTTATCGATGAGGTTGACAAACCCAACTTTTACACCAAAACAAGTTTATAAACAAGGTGGAGAACCAACACAGTAATCTCTGTCAAAGGTGGGAGCATGAGAGTTCCACACTCGATAAGCTCAGATTTTGTCCGTCGAAGCATAAACGCTCCCAGTAGATATTTTAAAGTTTTGAATTGTTCCTTGACTTTGGCTGCATCATGACCTGTGCAGGAACATAATCAAACATTGAGAACAATGAGCTGTTGTTTATCAGTGCAATATTAAAAATCACTGAAGCTTGGAAGAATGCCAAAATGAAAGATAATAAAATCAGCTTAAAATAGGAGATGCATATTGTCTTCTGTAAGAAAAGAAAAGGAGGGAAAAACATGAACCAGAAATACGAAGCAGATTTATTTTTTTTTTTTGAATCTGTTATCTCTATTTATGGTATTCCTAAATTTAAGAATGAGAAATCATCTTCATATTTTGCTATCTTGATTAATTCTACGCGTCCCGATTATACTAGATTAAGACATCTGATTAAACACTAAAAGAAGCAGAACAAGTCCCTATTATTTTCATTTTATGAAAAAACTGAAGGACAACAACATTCAAATAAACAATAGAACCAGTTTATAGGCATAAGCCATAAATCAGTGTCTCGAGCCAAATTGTATCCAACAACTAAACTGCAAAGATCTTCAATAGTCCAAGTACCGCTGAGGTTTAGAAATTCATTGTCTGTGAATGTGTTGGAAATTTAGAAATTCATTGCCTGTGAATGTCTTGGGAATGTCCAAATATGGAGTCAAAAGGAGATGTGGGAGCTGTAATCTCACATTGGAAAGAAGAGGAAAGGAAGAGTGAGTTATATACACGGGTTGGGCACAAAACTCATAAGCTTAGGCTTTGGGGTTAAGCTGGTGATCTATGTCAGGCTAGTAGGAATTCTGTAATGAACTGTTGGCACAGTCCTACATTTTGTCTTTGTAGACCAACGAGACAAGGGGTTCAACAGGAAAAGGATTGTAACATGAGAGAAGCAAGGAGGTCAACCTGGTTGAGTAAAGGCTCTTGGAGAAACATGAGAACAATCATAACTCCCTTCCATTTAGGGGGAGCAATAGTCTCGCATGTAAGAATATCCACAGACTAGTAAAAAAAGGAGGGAAGGAAGAGGCTATCCCCCATTCCAAAGGCAAGAGGAAGAAGACCAGCTTAGATTCATAGGTTGGGTAGTTGGCCCAAGACTTATGAGGTAATCAGAAGCTCATATTAAAAACAGAGTATAGTTATTCCAGTCCATAAATGGTGGCAAAGCCAACGGCTTGAGCTGGGAAATAGTAGTCATACAAGTGCATGAGTATATGACCTCAATGTTGCTGCCCCATGGTGGAGTCAATGGTTCCCTCAAAACATTATGCATGACAATCAAGATCCTCTGATAGATACTACCCCATGGAAGAATGCACTTCCATGGTTTCAGCCCCTTTCCTGCAGTGGAGTAAATGCTCTTGGTGGATCAAGTGACACGGGAACAACCATAAGTGGCTTTCATTCAAGATGAGAGAGACTCATATGCATATCCACATGAAAGGGAAAAGGAGATGTGCAAAAGATACACACACATCAGACACACAAGAAAGGCGAGTGACTTGAATACATAGGGTGGGTGGTCGGGAACAGGAATCACAAGGTAATCACATGCTCATATTAATCACATATAAATGCATCAATCAAGTGGATTTGACAGGTAAGAGATGTGATCTAATTTGCCATCACCTTAATATGTCTCCTAAGTTTTAAATCCATTTTGAGACAAAATGAGAACAAAAATATTTCCATTTTATATCTTGCAGCAGTTAGAAAATAATTTATAAAAGCAATAAAAAAGAGTGTTGTTTAACATTTTTTTTATAAAATAAGTGTGGTCAATAAATTTGCTTTAGCTTGAGGGAAAGTATTGACCTAGACTCATTCCAATTCTCAAATCTCAAAGGAACTTTGGCCATTAGTAATAATATGATAAGGGGAAATATGAGGGATTTGTGCGAGTGCATACACGCTCCACTCTGGCCAATATTTATAGCGTAAATATGGGCCAACCCTGAGTTAGTGCAGCCCAATTACCTTGATATCTGTAGTCGACATTGGGGATTGGTGTAAGATACACCCATCACCTACCATAACAGCCCATTACCCCTCATTTGGCATGGTTCCCGAATCCTACTATGAAGGTGGGAGGGAGCAATGTGTAAAGGGTAAAAGGGAGAATGGAAGAGGTAAGTACAATCAAACCTTAAAAGCCTCCTTTCAATTACCCTACTAACTTGAGCATTGTAGGGTTTTTCTAGAGCCCAACTTGGGTCACCCCTTGTGTTCATCTTTGTAGGAACCCCCCATGTCGAGGAGGCATATATCAAATCATTCAATATTGGTGGAAGGATACCTAGTCCACCCTATGCTAATTTTTGCATAAATTTGGTGCCATCTGCCAAGGCCTAATCATAGTCCCTAGGTGTAAAAAGGGAAAAACCAATCTAAAGGACGGTTAGGAGCATGCTTTCATGTTCTCCCACCTTGGCACCCTTCCCAAAAAGGGAATAAGAGCCACAAACCCTTAAGGGACGCTCTTCTCACCCAAAAACAATTCTAAGCCATGTAAAACCAGATGAAATTGCTCACATTTAACAATTAATGTTCAAGTGCTACTAGAGCCCAATCCTTTGAATTAGGGGAGGAGAAGCTCATAGTCCATTTGAGTCCCCTCCTCGAAAAAGAATAAGGATTTGAAGGCCTAGAGGAGCTTATCAATGCCTAGTGATGAGGCACCACAAAGGCCAATAGAGCAATGGCTAGAGCAGGGGCCAAGGAGTGGAGATAGGAGCATGTAGCGTAAGGACTCCGACAAAGCTAACAAACCAATGGGATGATAAAGAAAATCCCCTTCATGGGGGAGATAATGAGGAGCCATTACCTGTGGATTTCAGATGCTAGTCATGGAATCTTATGACACCATCACGGACCCCTTGGACTACCTAAAGACATTCCAAGCTATAATGGTTCTACATGGGGCATCAAGTGCCATCTTGTACCTAGCCTTCACTAACACAATGAAGAGATTTGCCCAAATGTGGTATTCAAGCCCAAAAACACAATACATATCCACCACCTTCAAGGACTTCAGTGCCCAATTCATAGGGCATTTTGTAAACAGCAAGAATCTTTGAGCGACTATTTTTAGGGCTTCATATCATGTTCCTATTTTTGGTAAGTGAATAGTCATGACCCCATCCAAAATCTGATGGAGGCACTAGGCCTAGGAAAGAATTAGTTTTTCAAAAATAATCATTTGAATACAAGTAAGAAGCCAATTAAGAGAAAGTATTTGTTAAAACACAAGATACACATATATTTCATAAAGCAACTAAAAAGGATTTTTACTTTCACCAACCAAGTCATTACATTGGGTTTTACTTTATAAAAAACATTTTTTCACACTTCCTAGACTAAATATGTTCAACAAAAAAAACATGCTTCATGTACTCTTGCAAACCTATTGTACATGTCAAAAAGTGGCAATCTCTTTGGAAAGCCTAGCAAGTGGGCTTCTTGTAGTCCAAAATTGAACTTGAAATTGTTATAGAAGTGGGGTGAGCAACCACAAGCTCAGTAGACATTCTTAATTCTCTATTATTCATGAGTATTTCACCATTTAAGATGTGATTTCCATATAGGCACGCATATTCATATTGTCATGAACATACTCCTTATTGTAAGCATCTCTTCATTCAAAGTTACTAACACAAGAAATTACAACAGCATGCATCTCAACATCATTTCAACATGGCAGTGCTATTTCAAAAAAGTGCAATTTTCATCTCAAAACAAGTTCCAAATTCTACCTTGGCCCTCCGGAGGTTTAGGGCCTTCCAACCAAAGGAGACATTCTATAGTTTTCTCCTTGCACTCTCATCAATAGAATGCCACCCTCTATCCTTATTAATAAAAAACACAATTCAATTCTCTTCTCGAAGGCTCTTTTGTTCTCACTTTCTTCCTGTATATTTGGGTGTGTGTCCTTTTGTCCTTAAGTCCAACAATGGATAAGTAGGATCCTCGTGCTATCAAATGTATTTTTTGGGCTACACTTGTACTTAAAGGAATCTAGAATCTAGAATGATGGCAAAGAAAGGGACTCATCAAGGCAAGCAAAGCTTAAGGAATAAGAATAGTATGGTGTAGACTCACAAAAGGTAACCTGAAGGCTTGTTTGGTATCGTTGTTATTTTCTATTTTCTATTTCTATTTCTCCACAGTGAAGAAACATATTATAAAAACGCGTTTGTTTCTGTTGTCAATTTTCTGTTTCTGTTTCCGATTTTCAGTTATTTTCCAAAAAACTATAGTTTTTAGTTGTTTTGGCAACATGTTGCTAGAAATTTTAATATCCAAAAATAGTTTTTTTGGATTAAATTATTCCTTTTATAAATTTTTAAATTAAAATCAAAATTAAATGATCATATGAATTTAAATATAATTATAAAAAAATTTACATAAATTTCAAAATATAATAATAAAGTCAATTACAAAATATTTTTACCTATTTTTCAATTTTCATGTCCAATAATTTTTTTATTGCAAAGTAAAATTTGAAAGTAGAGCAATTAAGTAACATAATGATAGTAAATTTTATTTTAATTATAGTAATTTTTTTAATGTGTATCATTTGTAATTTTATTATTTTAATTATATATTTAAAGATGAAAATGAGAATTTTTTAATTAAGTTTTTAACTTGTATTAGTTTTATAAGTGTTAACCAAATAGATTGCCGATCTCTAGTTTTTAGTTTCTGTTTCTGGTTTTTGGTTTTCATTTCTAGTTTTTGTTTCTCTAATTTTTGACAATGATACCAAATGGCCCCTTAGTGACTCTGCACATCTTCATTAAGTTTGCATCCTAGATCAACACAAATTGCAAGTTTACAAACAAGTGACTCGAAAACTACTAAAGGAGGAGAGCCTCCTAGTTTTCCCATTCCACAAGATGTTGATCTTTTGTTCTTCGAAAAAGTAAACACACTTATACCGAGCATCCAATCTCTAATTTCATTTGCTATGATTTCTTGTCACCCTTATATTTGTTAGTGCTCTATGAACTATTACTCTTCCCAAACCTATCTCTGAAGTCTTATTCCATTCAGGTTGGAGGATTTCAATAGTTAAAGAGATGCATATGTTACAAGATAATGACACTTGGGAACTAGTACCTCCTTTTGCTCATAAGTTTGAGGTTGGTTGTGTGCCATGAATATGATAAATGGTTCTATGGCTCTTCTCAAGGCACATCTTGTTGCTAAAGGATATAATACTCAAATGTATGGTTGGGATCAATACTATTAAACCTGGCCCAACTATTGACCCAGTAGAGGGATTGGGTCACCACGTCACTAATCTAACCGATAGGTCAGTGCTCATATCAATGGATCAATAATAATCTTTAAAAAAAATTATAATGTTTGTTGAAATATTTTTAAAAATAAATACACTTAAAAATAAAAGTATTTGTTGGAAAGTCAATTAAAATTTAAAATCACATTAATAACTCCACCGTTAAAAATCAATATTCAATCTCAAAATTCAAGGTAAACACAATCCAACTTCTACTATTCTACATATTAAAAAAATGACCTACGAAGCAAAATTCTCCAATTGTAGGCCAATGGCAAAAATATTATGTTTATGGAATACATGTAAAAGTAACAATTGAAACATAACCTTTACAACAGGTAAATAGTGAATGGGAACTGGAACCAAATGGTAAAAATTTAAAAGAAAAGTAAAATTTTGTAAAATTATAAACTAACTCGGGTTTTACCAAGTTTGACTAGGTTTATTGCTTTTTCGATCCATCATGGAACCTATCTCAATTTTAGGTTCAAATCACCAAGTTTCCGGTCCAATTGATTGGCTAGGCTAAGCCAAATATAATAACACTATTTGGATTACTTTGACACATTCTCCCTCATTGCCCACGTTGCCTCGGCTAGTCAACTTATTTGTTCATCTCCTTAGCGATCACCTCTTATCGAACTTTCCGTTAGTTAGATACGAAGAATGTTAAGAGGAGTCCTATATGAAGCAATCACCTAGGTTTGCTCAAAGGGTGTCAACATTGGTTTGTTGTCTAAAAATACCCTTATATTATCTAAAGCAATCTCCTAGAGCATGATATAATAGGTTCAACACAATTGTGCTTGAGTTTGGCCTTTAATGATGTCCGGTAGATTACTTTGTATTCTATTATCATAGTGTCGATGGTAGGATTTTGTTGATTGTGTGCGTAGATGGCATTATGTCTGCTAGTAATGTTGATCACTGTATTTGAAGTTTCAAACTAAAGATTTGCATCAATTGGAATACTTGTTGTGTATATAAGTATCCACATCTTGCGTAAGGACCATCTCGTCATAAAGGAAGTACGTTTTAGATCTTTCAAAAGAGATTAGGTTATTGGGTCCAATCCCATTTATACACCTATGGATTTAACAAAAATTATCACAAGATGTGGGTGATTTGTAGGTTGACCCTAGATGATATTAGAGATTTTTTCGGAATTTAAACTACTTCACAATCACACAACCAAACATATCTTTGGCAACAAGTGCTGGGGAGACACTTTCTTGATTCTCCCCAAATGTGTCACTATGATGTTTGTCTTTTGTATCTCATGATACCTCAAAGGTGCATTGGGAAAAGGCCTCAAGATCATGGACACACTTGTATCCAAGGTTATAGGAATGTAGATTGGTTTGGTTCACCCTGAGACTAGAGATCCACAATTGGGTACTGTGGGATTGTTGGGGGGTAACCTAAGATTCAAAGAGTAAGAAATAAACTATTGTTACTGAATTGAGAACTAAGTCAAAATATAGGGCCATGGCACGCTACATCTAAATTGGTTTGGCTAAAGAACATATTGGAAGAAATTCGTTTTTTCTCAACTTATGGAGCTGATGTGTGATATTCAAGTTGTTGTTCCTATTACCACAAACCCAATCTCCATGAGCGACAAAACACATTGAAGCGGATTGTCACTTCGTCTACTAGAAATTAAACCACTCATGTGAAATGAATTTCAACTTTTTGATTTATTCACTAGAGATTTAGGGGTTTCCAAGTTAAACCAACTTGTAACAAGCTCGGAGCACATGATATCTACACTCCATCTTGAGGGAGGGAGTTACTAGCTAATGGTTCAGTACTTTAGCATTACTATTTTGTACTACGAATGAGTAAGGGTACGATGTTCATTGTAATCTACATGACACATTATATATAGAGAGCAAGACCAAACATTATTAACAGTGAAACATGCCACTTACAAGATCTCTACTCACATTCAACATTCAAACCCAAAGCTCATTGTTCAATTCCCTCTTTAAACACATGCATCCACTATCGATTTACGCTTCAATATTCGTACTCCCATGTCCCGTTTTACCTCAAACATTGGTATTCAGAAAATAAATTTAACATAAATATTTCTTTATTATGTCTATCGATAGTTATTAAATTTTCATTAGAGAATTGCATGCTTTACTGCATATTTCCATCATTTTTAAAATTGAAATTGACATGAACATCAAAATATTATGTACTTCCAAAGCCTCAAAATTTCTTTTGAAATATATTTAAGACCTTGGTTGGACTCAAACTAGCTCAGGTCCACAAGCACCACTCGTCTTAATATGTACAACAATGTTCAACCAGGATGGAAGTTCTGAGACTCTAATCCAACAAAGAAGTGAAGGCAAAGGAAGAAAGCACAAAGTTTCAATCAATTATGATCCACCATATTCCAAGCACAAAGAACATAAAGATAGTCACGCTTTCCGAATTGGAGACATCCGCCACAACCAATCTCTAATGCATTGCTACCTCGGAAGTGGTCCCCACTAAACAACACACAAATGAAGGCCCAAGTATGCTAAATTACCACTAGCCCATGGAGAAGGATTCCAGCTTACTTAAAAAGGAATTACTATTGATAGAAATGAACAAGGCAAGGAAGATTGTATGCAAGGACTCTTTTTCTTTTTTGGTGGGGAACCCAACCCCCCCCCCCCCCCCCCCCCCCCCCCACTCTCGGGGGGAGGGGGCAGGGTTGGGGGGGATGATCTATGCTGCTGATTATGCAGTTTGTCTTCTCTCCAAAGCCTATCCCTAGAGGAAGCCCACTGCGTACTTAACACAAGAGCACATGTTGGAAACACTCAATGGTTAGAGCTCTTGCCTGCAAAGCTCTCCAACAAGGGTACTGTGGACCAACCCTCCAAATAGATACCATGGACTTCGTCAAAAGTGATGCTTGCTAGTGACATTCTCATATGATTTGGTTGCCTCAACTCTTGCCAAAACCAATGACTAGTCCATAGCCCTTAGCCAAATGTGGAGTGGACATCCTTGTCCCTTTTCAATGATCAGTTAGTAGGGGAAATTCTTAGCATTTGAAGCAGACCACTTCATGAAATGGGTCAACATTAAAGCCTTGGCCCTAATAACAAAGCCAGCACAGGGCTGCCAAAGTTTCATATTAGAAGTCTATAGTATGCCGGTTTGGGTTACCAAGGCCAGTTTAATGGACAATGAAAATCAGTTTGACAACATTTAAGTTCAAGACTTTATGCACAGAGTTACATATGAGTACACATTGGTCAATTACCCATATACCTATAGACAGGCGAAAGCTATAGACCAAGCTATCCTTCATGCTTGAAGACTATAGTTAAAGGCAAAGGAAATAAGAAAATGACTGCCAAAGATCCTTTGGACATGGCAGACAATGAGTAGAGCTCATATAGAAGAGACACCATTCAACCTAGAATTCAGCAGTGAGGCAATGAAACCAGTTAAGCCTACAACATTAAAAACAAGGACAATTCGCAAGCCAACTTAGATCTATCATAAGAAACCCAAGAACAAGCATGCCATAGCTTATCCATAGAAAGTCATCTACAGGACGAATTAAAAATCAAATAGAAAACTGGCCTAGAAAACTCGGATCAAATTGGTAAGGGGCAAGGCCATACCCCACGCATGGAACTCAAAGAACCTTTTGCAGCTCTACGAGTAACGTTCAGTTTGTGTTTCACTTATTAGTGGATATACAACAATAACCTACAGCATTTTCTTGTTTAAATTTCCCAATTTGATCACTAGATAGGAAAAAATTACTGAGCCCAAAGAAGGGGTATGGTTAAAAGAATAAAGGCTAAAAAATTAAGGGCACTAAACTCAAATAGGAAAAGGGCATGGAAACCAATAAAAGCCGAAATACTAAGAAAGAATTTGCAAAGGCACTGAGCCAAAATAGGAGAAGGGCGTTGCCCAATAAAGCCTAAAGACTAAGAAAAAATCCCTAAGAGCAATTAGCCCAAAAGAAGATAAAGGTATTGAGCTTAGTAAAAGCCCAATGGCTAAGGAAAATTTTCTAAAGGCAATAGCTAGAGAGCATCGAGCATAGTAAAAGCTTAAAGGCCAAGAAAAAATTCCAAGGGTGAGGCCAAACATGATAGGGGCGTTGAGTATGGTAAAAGCCCAAATGCTAATGAAAAAAATTCCTAAGGGCACTAGTCCCAAAAAGGATAAAGGTTTGAGCTCGGTAAAAGCCTAAGGGCTATGTAAAAATTTCTAAGAGGATTAAGCCAAGATAACATAAGGGCATCAAACCTAGAAAAATTCAAAAGTGTTTTTACACAATTTATCAAGCAAAATAAACAATTCATTATGTAAAAGTGCTTTAAAAAGCCATATTTAAGAAGTAGAAGTTGGCCTTAACAGCAGGATGAAGAACCACAAGTGCATCATCATCTATCTCCGTGTTGAATCTGAAAAGGTCCAAATTGCTAAAGTCACCATGAAAATACCAACCTATTGTAGCATCTTCAAAACCACCTTTTACATAGATCAACTAGAAGTCATCAACTGAAAAAAGGTTTCTGAGTTTGTCCTACTCTCTTTAGTACCCTTCGCATGCCCAGAAGTCAGCCACTACCTCCTTGGCACTAGCTAGCTTGGACTTCATCTCCTCTGCCTCTACCTTAATCTAGTTGACATTGGCTTTGACAGCCTTAGCCCAAGCTTCCATATTATCCCAATGCCACTCTAAACCACCTTCATTGTTGTTGAATAATTGGGTCAAATGGAAGACCTACTCACAATGATAGATCTCTCCCTTTGTTTATAATATATGTCGAAGTACATACAATGACCATAATGCCTTTACTAACTCTTACTTGTTAACATAACACTCACACACTAACAATACTAATGACTAAGACAACCATCAACACTTCCCCTCAAGCTAGAGCATATATATATCACATGCCCCTAGCTTGTTACAAATGAATTCAACACGAGCACACCCGAAGGCTTTAGTAAATAAATCAGCAAGCTGCAAATCAGACTTCACATGAGTGGCAGTAATGGGCTTCTGCACTAGTTTCTCCCGAACAAAGTGGCAATCAACTTCAATGTGTTTTGTCGGCTCATGGAAGACTAGGTTGGAATCAATATGAATGACAGCTTGATTATCTCATATCAGCTCCATAGGTTGAGAATATGGAAAACCCAGTTCTTTCAACATGTTCTTCAACCAAACAAGTTCACGTATAGTGTGAGCCATGACCCTATACTCTGACTCAGCACTTGATCTTACCACCAAAGTTTGTTTCGTACTCCTCCAAGAAACCAAATTTCCACCAACAAGGATATAGTACCTGACTGTAAATCTTCTATCAAAAGGTGACCTGACCCAATCTGCATTAGTATATCCCTAAATATGAGTGTGACCTCGATCCTAATATAAGAGACCTCTCCCAGGTGCACCTTTGAGATATCTCAAGATGCGAATTACTGCATCCCAGTGACTTATCCTAGGCAAATCAAGAAACTAACTCACAACACTTGTTGCTAAAGATATATCCAGCTGAGTGACTGCGAGATAATTCAAATTCCAACAAGTATCCGATATTGTCCTGGGATGGGCAACAAATCACCTATATTTGGCACTAGCTTACTATTAGGATCCATATGTGTATCAACGGGTTTGGATCCCAATAGTCCAATCTCATCTAAAAGGTAAAGAACATACTTCCTCTGTCACAAGACAGTTCCAGTACAAGATTTTGATCATTCTATACCCAAGAAGTACTTCAATGATCCCAAATCCTTTGTCTGAAACTTAGTCTACAGGAAATGCTATAGGCTCTAGATACCTTGATCATCATCACCAGTAAACACAATATCATCCACGCACACAATAAGCAAAATCCTTAAGGATGGAGTATGACAATAAAATACAGAATGATGTACTGCACACTATTGAAGGTCAAACTCAAGCACTACAACACTGAAGTGACCAAATCATGCCCTCCGAGACTCTTTTAAACCATATAGTGACTTCTTGAGCCGACACACCAAGCCCGACTCCCCCTAAACAACAAACCTAGGTGGTTGCTCCATATAGACCTCCTCCTGAAGATCACCATGTACGAAAGCATTCTTCACGTCTAACTAGCGTAGAGGCTAGTGATAGGTGGTGGCTAAGGAGATGAACAAACGTACTAAGACAAATTTGGCTACAGGGGAGAATGTGTTTGAATAGTCTAAGCCATACACCTAAGTATATCCCTTAGCAACAAGGTGGACCTTCAATCAAGCTAGGGAACCATTTGAATTAACCTTCACAATATACACTCAAAAACAACCAACCACAAACTTATCAAAAGGAAGACGTACCAAGTCCCAAGTATCATTACCCTGTAAAGCATGCATCTCTTCTATCATCACATTCCTCTACTCAAAATGGGATAAGGCTTCAAAAATAGACTTGGAAAAAGCAATAGACAATAAGGTACTAACAAAACAGTAGTATGAGGGTGACAAGAAAACATAAGAAACAAAATTAGAGATTGGATGCTAGGTAAAAGTGCATTTACCTTTTCGAGCAGTAATAGGAGGATCAACCACTTGGGGAAAAGGATCATCTGACAAGGAAACTGTAGGCAACTAGGTGTAGAAGTGGAAGCTGGAGGAGGCTCTCCTCCCTTGATTCATTGTGTGTACACTTGCAGATTGGGACAATCCAAGTGATGAGAAGGACTTAAACTGGATGAAGATGTAGGAGGACTAGACAAAGGAAGGCTAGGCAAAGGAAAAGACTCATCAAAGTCGACAGAATTCAAGAAATCAAAATAGTACAATGTAGACTCAAAAAAAGTGACATCAATAGAGACAAAGAATCGATGTAAAGTGGAATTGTAACATCGATATCCTTTTTGAGTATAGGAATAACCCAGAAAAATACATTTGATAGCATGAGGATCCAATTTATCCCTTCTTGGATTTAATTGATGAATGAAGGACGCACAACCAAATATGTGAGGAGAAAGGGAGAACAAAGGAGCCTTAGGGAAGATAATTGAATATGGGATTTTACCACCAAGGATAGAAGATGGCATTTTATTGATGAGAGAGCAAGTAGTGAGCACAACATCACTCCAAAAAACTTTGGGGACAGTCATTTGATACAAAAAGGTTTTAGTGACTTCAAGAATGTCTATTTTTCCTCTCAGAAACTCCATTTTGTTGTGGAGTGTGGGCACAAGATGATTGATGGATCATGCCATAGTTGTCATATAGGTAATGAATTGAGTACTAAAGTACTCTTTAGCATGATCACTGTTGGGGATGTGGCTCAAATTCTGAGTGGAACGCATATACCGGGCGAAAGCATCATGAAGCGAGAGACAAAGAGAGAGATGCAAGGTGCAGCCTTGAGGGCAAACCGCCGATGGTTTGGCCAAAGCCGTCCACGGAATCACTCACAAACGTCATGGATCTTTGAATTCAATATCAGTAGATTGGGCTAATTGGAGGGATTTCCTCTAGTGGATTGCTACAGAAGTGTTTTAGATCAACTATAGGTCTTCTGTACGCATTAGATCATTATATAATGATTATTATGTAACCCTAGAAGGGATTAAGCTTGGTGCAAGCTTCATTAGGCTTGTAAACTTCATTGTTCATAGTGAAAACAGCCGTTGCTCCCGTGGATGTAGGCAAATTGCCGAACCATGTAAATTATTGTGTTTTGATTGTTGCTTTCATTGATTCTCATTGTTGAGTGATTGCTAGTTTTGTATAGTTCAACATCGAGTGCTTGCTTGCTTGTTCTATTGATTGTTTCGTGAGAGTTCATGTGAGGTCTTCCGCTGCGCACACTCAACGCCAACAATTGGTTTTTGAGGGCTAATTGTTGAGAACAACAATCGGTGGCAGACCCAAGTGATTGTTGGTGTGGTGAACAACAATCACTACGAAGTACTCAAACTGGCATATCAAACTGAGTTCTTATTTGAGAACCAAAGGCACAAAATATATTAAACAACTTAAAGTGATCTTTCATCAAATACAACCAAGTCATTTTGGAATAGTCATCAACAAAAGTGACAAAGTATCAAAACCCCAAATTTGACGTAACACAACTAGGACCCCAAACATCAGAATGGACTAACATAAAAGGGCTATCGACTCTTTTATTGGCTCGAGAGGCAAAGGGAACACAATGATGCTTTCCTAATTGGTAAGACTCACAATCGAGGGTAGACACAAAACCCAAAGTAGGAACTAGCTATTTTAACTTGTCCAATGATGGATGACCAAGGCGACAATGGATTTGATGTGGTGTGACAACAACACTACAGGCAATAGGAGAAGAGAGGAACTCAAAGTAGTAAAGTCCATTGGCCCCACGTCCTGTGTCAATAGTATAAGAACATAATTAGGAAAGAAGGTTATAGAGCAATTTAGTGGCTTTGTAATTTTACCAACAGACATGAGATTAAAGGAAGATTTAGGAATGTCGAGAATAGAAGAAAAAGAGATGGAGGGAGTAGGATTTACTTTTCCTATTCCATTAGCAGCAGTAGTGGACCCATCAGCAAGAGTAACTTGAGGTAGATTTTTAGAATATTGGAGAGTAGAAAAGAAGTTGGTGACATCTGTCATACAGTCAATAGCAACAGAGTCAAAAACTCAGGGACTAGTGGGAGAGATACTGTATGACATACAGACAGTATGGTTACTTTTCTAAGCAAAAGATGCAATGTGATGAGATGCTTGTTGGGATTCCTGATACTATCAGAACATTAAATACTCTTCTTCTGAAACAGCTATAGTATGTTGTTCACTCAAACAAGTAACTGATGAGGGAGACACACTTCTGGGATTTGGGAACTCCATCCCAACACAAATACAACCTTGATAGAGCAGAAAATCAAAAACACACAGCGGGCACCATGTTTTTCAAATTCACCAACTCGATCCCAACATAAACAACCTTCAACAACTGATGCAAACCACAAGCCCACAACATACTAATAAAAAAACACAGCAAATACCACTTTCAGGCTCAATAAACTCAATAAACATTGACAAACAGCTTCAAGAAGCACCAAACAACCATTTCTCGGATGTCATAAATGCAACTAAAAAGGTAGGATCTTTGAAAAAAAAGATATCACGAAAAACTTCAATAATATGTTTATGGAAGGATTCGAGCCCTGCTCGAAGAATTCAGGTCAGAAACATGCCTGAAATTTGTTTCACATGCTGGCGCCTGAGATCAGCCTTGGCAGCCTTTGACCAGAACGTGAGGGCATGTGGGGAAGCTGCTGGAGATGAGATTTCAGTAGGGGGCAGATCGGCAGTGTCTGTGGGTGACTATGGTATTGTTTTTGCAAAATCTATTGCAGATTTTATGTTCCTGGCTGGCAGTGTTGCCCAGGAATTTTCCTGTGACTTCTCTGGCTTCCAACAGCTGCTGGCTATCTTTTTAGGGTTATAGTGTTGCTGGATATTCTTCTACGATGGTAGACATGCAGCAGATTAGGGTTTTGGGCTTCCGTTTGATGGTGGCTGTGACAATTAGGGTTTAGGTCTCAGAATCTTGCTCTGATACCATGTTGAATAATTGGGTGAAATGGAAGACCTACTCACAAGTCACAATGATAGGTCTCTTCCTTTATTTATAATATATGTCAAAGTACATACAATAACCATAATGCCCTTACTAACTCACTCTTGTTAACATAACACTCACACACTAACAATGCTAATGCCTAAGATAGCCATCAACAATTGCAATTATCAGCTCGGCTTTCCCAAGTTTTCCTTTCTTTTTCTGCATGAGATTAAAAGTAAAGATTAAAGGCACATTCCAAATCCCAGTATTTGAGGCCTTTTCAACACCTCGCGCAGCCTTTCGAAGCCATCACAACTTAACAAATGGACTCCCTCCTCATCTTGTCAAGGACTATCTCTTCTTCCTTTTCGTTTTCTTCCTCCATTTGCACAACAAGATCCCTGCATCCAGAATGTCAGATGGGAAAGATTCTGGGACACATGAAAACTTGAAAGTCACATCAAAAGGTCAGTATTGATAAGAAATAGAGCAGCAAACTAAAAGGAAAAATAAAGCTAATCTACCTTGTATCCTTGCTAGATTGATGCTAGCACGAGTCAATCTTTCTTCAACAAGTAGCAAGGAGAAGAAAGAGAATCAAGAGATCTAATTAACTGGAACTCTCCAACTCTGCTCCACTTCTTACACATTGGGGGTTGAAGCACCCATGTTTCACTAGATCCCTCCACTTGCTTCTCACTGGCCACTCCCTTGCAGACAAAGCAAATAAATACTTGCCTTTTCACTCATAAATTAAGGAAACAACATCCAGCATGAATTTCTTCCTAGGCTTGGCACAAAGTACACTGCAGAAGCTTGGATGCTGTTTAAGGGAAAAGGAGCGATGGAAGTACTTCAAGTCCACGAGAAAACCCTATTTCATCATCAAACTTGACAATGGTCTACAAGCAGTTTGGAAGGAGTTGAGAGGGGGAAATTTCATGGTGGTTCAAGATGCCCACATAAAAAAAAAGTAATGGGAAGCCTGAACCCAGCATAGACGACATCCTCATGAATACGTTTCTCTTGGATAACAATGACAAGCCCTTTTATGGCATTTAAGGAGACGGAGAGTAAAGGAATTGTGATGTAGTATCTTCATATGTTCCTGGGAAAGTCGTCCAAGGTGAGGACACTCAGCTCCTGATTATTGATAAAAGCCTTGGCCTGCTCATTGGGCTCAAGGATAATTTAGGAAGGAGAGAGGGACCTCAAGAGGGACCTCAGAGCCCTATCAAAGAATTCCCAGTCCCCAGTTCCCTTGCCCCTTATAGCAGAAGAAGCCACCAAGATAGAGTCCTTACAAGTGTCCTGCCTAGAGTACAGACATCCCTAAGAAACTAAGAAGAGGTGGAAGATGAAAACTCCTCCACCATAATTGAAAGAAGGAAAGGAAGAACAAAGGAAAGTTCCTAACAAGTAAAACTCAAACAATTGGTAGATAAACCTATATTCTAAGACACCCTTTGGTAAACCCCACGAGAAATAAAGAAAAATAGGGATCAAGAAGGGCATACCTCGATACAAGGGAGATGTAAGCCAGAAAAAAGGAAGAATGAAGAATGAAAATGGAGATAAATCATTGGAGGAAATTCTCGTAGAGAAGAAGTTTGAAGATAACAAAGTGAAATTTGTTCTATTAAACCCTGTACCTGGAAAAGGAAACAAACCAAAAAGAGATGCCTCAATAAGCTCCACTGAGATACTGTTGGCCCCATCAAACAAAGTGATAGTGCAAAGCAAGAAACATGAATACCCTGACATGCACACATGCAATCATCAAGCTAAATAAACTTTTCACCTAATGGCTTCAAAATGCTCCAGCCTTTGAAAAAAGAGAAAGGGGTTGAGAAACATTACACCTAATAATGACCAAGGTATTAAATTTTGATTTCAACTCAAATTTCGAAGCTCCAAAAGTACGGAAATTTCGATTTCAATTTGAAAAAATAATTGTGAAATCAGCAGTAAAGCATGGAATTCTTTGTGAAACTTTGGAAATGGTTAAGATACAAGTTTTAAAACTAATATATTACAAGTTAAATACATCTATGTTGTGTATGAGGTGGAAAAGTTGTAATATAGTATGTGTAACAAACATATTTGTAAAATAATGTACATTACACATGTTCAGTTAATACAAATGAAGTTCATAAATCATTTAAATATTGTTCATTATACAAAAAATGATAATTTCGACATGAATGGTTAAATAAAATGTCGCTGT
This sequence comes from Malania oleifera, assembly GCF_029873635.1. Lineage (NCBI taxonomy): Eukaryota > Viridiplantae > Streptophyta > Magnoliopsida > Santalales > Ximeniaceae > Malania > Malania oleifera. Next base: position 41,242,387 of record NC_080426.1, on the reverse strand, counting down.
AAGTTTATTTTTTGATATAATTTCAAAAGCACTTGTAATAATCTTTTGTTTCAATAAAAATAAATTAAATAAATTAACAAAGAAATTTCACTTCACTCCTAAATCTCTCATTTGAATTCCGAGGAAATTTCATTGTGTAGTTAAAATTTTGACAAGTTTCGCTAAAATATCGAGATTTTGATAAATTTCGGATGATTCGTTGAGATTTCGATGGAAATTATGCAAGACGGAAATCGACTGCCATTTCAATTTCGAGGGTGATAAAAACCGGAAATTTCAACAGAAATTTTGACTATTTCATGGAAATTTAAGACCATGATAATACTGATGGACCATGAGTACCAAGGAGAAATGGTCAACAACCTGGAAAAAGACTAGACTTAGAATAACAGTACTCCCTTAGAATGGACCAAACTACGACAGCAACTGCCATGACCATAAGCCCATTAGCAGCAGTTGCACCCCTCTTCTTCCACTTTTGAGTAACCGCCCACTGATAGATACCATAAATCACATACTAGCTCGCCTCTATTTGAAGGGGGAATCGCCTCAACAAACGTAAGACCTTTCACCCTCTTTTCTCAATCTCTCTCAATCTACTCCCTCCTTTCCCTTTGCTTACTTAAGAAGGGTCCTTTCAGAGCATTGCATCTAGTAATCCCTGTGCTTTCTGTTTTGCAGGGCAGCCCTTCAACTGCCAAATTTTCCAATTAAAAAACTTCATCAACAATATTTTTTCACAGGATCAACTAAGTAACTTGCCATATAAGAGATTAAAATGATGTACATGCTAGAATCCTAGCCCAAAGATGAGCAAAGTACTTTCAATAACAGTGCACAACCAATCTTAGCCTAAGCAAGATGCAAGGAAAAAAATTAATGGTTAATTTTAATGACTGTCAGCGAGCTCATGTGCTGTATTTAATATGCGCTCTAGTAAGTTTCTCTTGATCATACAAAAAATTTTCATTCTACATTTTAATCTTTAAATTGTAAACATCAAGTAAGTAAATAGCTGGACAGAAAATAACCTTTTAATGTGTTTTGAAAATAGTTGTGAATAAAAAAAGTGACCATTGCCTTCTCCAATTACAAGAAAAAGTAGGATGGTGAAGAATGCAGAGAAAAATGCAAGTGCGGAGCACTTGGAATTTAGAAGTTGTAAGCAATTCTTGAAAGAAACCAGAGGTTCAAACAATAAAGTCATGGCAAGCAAGAACAAAACCTGATAAAGGATCTGCAGCTTCCTTAAATGTTGAAAGAAACTGGTCTAACGTCCCAAAGACAGAGGGCATGCAAAAATGCATTAATGCCCAAAGTTCGGTGATGTTGTTCTGAATAGGTGTGCCAGTCATGAGTAACCGCCTTGGCATGACAAAGCGCTCTCTGAGGACATTATACAGAACCTGTTCAGTTTAAGCACTTAAGCATCTGTAGGGGAAGTAAAAACATAGCTAATAAATTCAGTGACTTGGCTAGTTCAGATTTAGTCTGAGCAAGATGCCTTGGCATCACTTAAAAAAGTGCTTACAACACTTACCACTTAAAGTAAGTACTTGTACAGAAAAAGTATTGTTTGACATATTCCCAAAGAAGTGCTTCGCGGGAAGTGTTAAAGAAGAACCACTGTTTTCAGTGGATTTTTAGAAGCAAAGAAAGATTATTTTTTGCCCCTTAAAAGTGAGCACTGTTCATGCACAGTGGCAATTTTGTAATTTTTATTATTTTATTACTTTATAAACATAAATTAATGCTCATATATTATTTTTTTTATTTACTACAATATATTATTGCTTATTAGAAAAAAAGAATGATGATTTATATTAATTAAACAATACTAATGGAACAGTTAATTTAATTAACAGTATTATTATTAACATAAATTAATAATCACATATTATTTATATTGTATTGTAATATATTATTGTCAATCAAAAAAATATTAATCATGAATTATTTTGATTAGAAAATATTAATTAAAACTGTTAATTTAATTATTAATATTATTACACAAATTAATTATCATATAGTATTTTATTATATCTGATAATATATTATTGTTAATTAGAAAATAGCAGTAACAAATTAAATTAATAATCAGCACTCATTTTTAGACACAACCAAGCAGTATTGATCACTTCCAGAAATTTTTTATTTTAGCACTTATTATCATCACTAAAAAAATTAAGAATTTTTTTCAGTTCAACACTTCTCCATAAGTGATTCCAAATGATGACTAACACCTTCTCCACTTGTAAGAACCAAAAGGTCTTGACTTTTCCCAATTAAACTTTTAGATGACTCAAGTAGAAATTAACTCTGAAACTAATAAAATTAGTTGCTCGTCAATTAGAAAATAATAATCATGAATTATTTTGATTAGGAACTATTAATTAAAAAAAATATTAATTTAATTATTAATATTAATAACTTAACTTAATTATCATATATTATTTTATTATATTTGATAATATATTATTGTTAATTATAAAATAATACTAACAACTTAAATTAATAATCAGCACTAATTTTTAGACACAACCGAGCAGCATTTATCACTTCCAGAAACTTTTTATTTTAGCACTTGTTATCATCACTAAAAAAATTAAGCACTTCTTTCAATTCAACACTTCTCCACAAGTGGTTCCAAATGATGACTAATACCTTCTCCACTTGTAAATACCAGAAAGTCTTAGACTTTTCCCAATAAAACATTTCAGATGAATTCAAGAGTGGCAAAAAGCCATTTTGAATAATCACATATTTGTTATTCCTGATACTTAACAGACCCTACATATTGTTTCAATCTTAAAACCCCAAAAGATTCCCATAACATTATTGAATGACTGAAACATAAAGCACAATAACATTTCCCTGATTTCACATCATAATATGATTAAAATATTTACTCTACTAAAAAATATTGACTCACAAAACTAGACAAAAATATGCAAGTATTCTTTATTCATTCTTTGCAAGCTTAACATACACTTGAAGGATTTTTTAGCCTTTGAGCTTCATCAATTATTGCATAGTGCCATGGAATTTGACAGAGAAAATCTTGATCCATCAATGCTACGTCATATGTTGTCAACAGCACATCAAAAGGTAGCAACAATACCTGTAATCAGATCCAACTTAGCAACCATTACGCATACATATGGATTATATAGAGAAACTAAATATCTCTATTGAAATCTCAAATAAAATTATAAGGAAGTGAATGCAATAACAATTTTCACAAAATGCCATACCGTTAGTGGTAGACATGTTCAAAGTGATCATAATTAAAATTCATACAGCAGGATCCAAAACTTACATCAGCTGATGATGACTGCTCCTTTTTTACATGCTCATATACAGTCTTGCGTAAACTGCAGCGGTGTTCTTTGTCACCAACATAGCTAAGCACTCTTAACTTAGGCGTAAAGTTGGCTATTTCTGATACCCAACCATCAGTCACACTTAAAGGACACAACACCACTGTGGACAATAAAGAAGTATTAGTGAAATTATAAATCCAAGGAGTATGTTCGACTCCAAAACTCATAGAAAAAATTAGAGGGGTTTCTGAACTCACAAAACGGCCCAAGTGATATCTGTTGAACCTTCAAATAACTCAAGAAAGAGATAGCTTGCAAAGTCTTCCCCAAGCCCATCTGCAAGTAACTCACTTAACTCCAAGCACAATCAATAATCATGCATGCAACTAAAAATGCTCTTCTACATGAGTAACAGCTACCATTGTCTTACTTTTATTATGCTTAGTAATGCAAGCTCTTCCACACTAGTAATGGTTATCATTGTCTTGCTTTCATTATGCATGGTAATGCAAGCTCAAGAATCAAGTTAGACCAAAGGCAAAGTATGCTGCACATGCCTAGAAGCAAAGGGTTACATATCTATTACATTACCACTTCATCGAAAAGCTTAAGTTGTTAGGCTGTGTGCCAACAATGTATATCAAGCTTTTAAAACCACCGCTCTCCCCTTGCACATGTAGCCACGATAGCACATGGAGAGATAAACACACGATAAATAACACCCATAACAAGGAATGCAATAATTTTTTAAATGCCGAACAATAAATGTAGGCTACGAGACCAGAACCTAGGACCTCCTCGTAAGCTGTAATACCAGGTTAGATTACCACTTTACCTAAAAACTTAAAATGTTAGGTTTTGGGCTAACAATGTAAATCAAGCTTTTAACAGTATCTATCTTCAGCAAGCTTCAACCATCAATCATTAGTGACACTGCAAAAATTATTTAATTAATCATGAATAAGCAACTATGCACTACTTTCAATGCACAAGAGTCATGTGCATTGTGCCAGATATAAAAAGCCTGAAATTTCCCTTGCTGCATAGACCTTATTCACTTTCCTCCAAACTTTCCCACATTTCACAGAAGTGCTTTCAATTCTCATGAACTAGATTGTTCAAGGACTTAAGATCTAGAGGTGAAAAATTAAAGTTTTTTAATCAGAGGAATGTTATTTTAAATTATTTTGTAAAAGAAAGTCACAGATTCTAACAAAAATATGCTAGTTCACATTTTACACATATTTCTTTTTCTTTATATATTTCTTTTCCTTTCATTTTATTATTTTAGCACTTTGAAATTTCAGATAGGAGTGCCCATTGCCCAACAATGGAAGCAAAAACATAAAGCACCAACGACTAACACCATGAACAAAATCAAAGCTTTAGGCTTAAAAGGTTATCATAATTGAACCAGGATGGCTCTGTAAAGAAGAGCACTAATGGCAGTTTCATTAAGGGTTCTAAAAAATAGGATGTAAACTCTAGCAGATTTGCTGTACACAAACAGTAAGAGACAACGAAACTTCAGAAATCCAGGAGACATCTAATCCTTCATAAATCCAGGAATTGAACATATTTAAAATAATTGGCCCTCCTAGTAGTTTCTGCAAGGAAAACTCAGTTAGAGGACTGGTTTTAGCAGTTTCAGTGAGAAAACACTTCACAAACCCTTTCAAATCATGGCTGCAGAAGGAACAATCTTCAACACAATATCTTTAGCATGTGCGACCTGTCACTGACAAGATACTAATGATTCATCATCAATTGCTTATAATTTCCTATTGTTTGAAATTTCTCTGCAGAAAGTTCCTCTTCGCCTTCACCAATTAACACAATGATACTGCAGCTCACGTACTGGAGTCCAGTCAGTGATGCAGAACCTATATCTATCAGGCATCTCGGCCTTTAAGAACCTACAGCATAGCTGGTTTTCACCTCTTATGCACTCACATTGGCCCAGTCAAAACAACTAAACAACTTAATCAACTCTCTTTGCTTGTTGGAATTTGTCATTCAGTAATCCTGCTCATATGTTCAAAACTTTTTAAATTAATAGTTACTAAACAAAAATAAAAAGAAAAGGAAAGGAAAAGGCGTAAAACGAGTATAATAGAATCCAATATGAGTGCACCCACACTAGGCCAATAGGCCCCATTTGCCCATTTGAACAATTAGCCAATGTAATCCATTCTAGTTACTATTCTGACCTTTTTCTTTCAGTAATCCTGCTCATATGCTGAAAAATTTAAATTAATAGTTTATTACAAAACAAAAAAAAAAAAAGGACAAGGAAAAGGAAAACAAGGAAAAATAGCAAGTGTAATAGATTCTAAATCTTTTGATCATTTCTTTTGCCATGCTCATATATGATAATTCAGAATGATGGCTTAAGAAAAAGCTCCTCAAAAGAAATTATACATGAAACAGGTCTACAATTTGTTCTATCTTTTTAACAGAAAACTTTATGATTGCTCTAAAAGCAAAAAATCCAATTAATTTTCAATGTAAAAAAGTTGCATGTGGCTGCTTTGAGTCCAGTTTGGGATCTGAATAGTGAGCCCAAACTGTATGTTCTCAAGCTCTCTGGTACTGGGTTACCAAAAATGCACTAGTTCAAGTCCTACAAGCAGCCAGTTAATGCAAAACTGCTACTGTTAAAACCATATGCATTCCAAACCTCCTCTCCCACAGTGCCACCCCTCCCAGCACCCTGCCTGCATAGCAGGACCCTTTCCAACCACTATTCCCAATCATAAGTTTACTTGGTTCATATACAGATCAAGTTAAAGTGAATAAAAGTAAAACTCGGCAAAAAGAATTCAACTGTATAAACAACATCATGAAATTCTGCAGAACTAAATGCAATTCTGCTGACCAAAGGCATGGAATCCAAAACAAATGCAATTCTACACAACCAAAGGCAAATCTCTCATATAAAATTTTGAAAATTTCCCATAAAAGTATGGACATGAAGAACTTCTTAAACATGAAAGCTCAACTGGGGTCCCAAATGTGACAATTCAATTGGCATATTAGGTTAATATCCCAAGAGAAACTGTACCTCATCACCTGCAATTAAAATGGAACGACATAATCACATAAATGCAGGTTTAAATCAACTACATTAATATATATAAATTAAAAATAAACATTCTATGTAACACGCAATTTAGTTGCTCAAAAATTGAACCAAAAAAAAAAAGTATATTTGAATTCAAAATTTTAGACCCTGGCAATATTAGAGGCCTGAGATAATGAGAACCTCCATTCAGAGCAAGTAAGCATGGTAGAACAAACTGGCTTGACTTAATTGAGTTTTATGCAAATGCTCCGAGTAGAGGGATTAAAAACCAACTTTTTAATTATTCTTAATTCGCAGAAATAAAGAAGGAAGGGTAAATTTATGGGCACTTCCCGTCCCTTTTAAGTTTCCTCGTTTTTCTCGGCAACCAAGCAGACGTTATTGGAATTCGAAACAGCGCAAACATAAAATTAAATTTCATTTCTGCCATTTTCTCTTCTTTTCCTTCCCCATATATATAATTGTGTCTGCAACCGAATGGAATTAAGAAAACCAGAAAATAAAAGAAACCCAACCGAGAATGACGTTGACGCCGAGAACATATCTCCGGATAAGCCATGAGACCCCTTCGACTTGGTGAGGTTTCAGCGTCGCCATAACTCCTAGGTCGGCACAATTCACTGGAGCGTCGCCACCTCCAGCGTCGCCGGCGAGGACCAGCTTCGCCGCTGCGACTAGTCGCTGCTCGTAACGGTTCATATCCCGAGCAAAGTAGGGAGAGAGAGAGAGAGAGAATGAAGCCGTGTTGACGAAAGTAGCCCCGTCGAGCACTTGCCGCCACCGGCACAAGACGGTGGTCTTGATGATTTGCCCAGCCCTGGGAGTCTCTCGGGTGTGAGATTTGGCGGTTTACGACTTTTAACGGTAATTTTTAAATATTTTTTTCCAGGTGGCATCTAATTGTCTTAGGGAGGTTTTCCCTTCGAATCTCAATGCGCCTGGATTTAGTTTTAACTTTGAAATAATTTATAATTTTGCACATTTTTAATTTTTAATTTTTAAGTTAATTGTTTTATGTCCCAATTTTTTTATTTTTTTATATTTTTGTGTATTATTCGAGACTTTTTGGATACTAAACTATTCTATCACAATAATAGGTCCACCCTTCTACTTTTTCTACTTAAATAATAAGGTATTATTTCAAATGAAAAGTCGAAACTCCCCGAGACTTAAGTTGTCCTTACGATCTTTTTATGTCCCACAATATTAATTCTCTTTTAAGATAATATGAATTGTTGTAAGTTAATAGAGATTTGATAAATAAATAAATAAAATATAATTTAACAAATTTCAAATGAAAATTTAAAATCATTGAAACATTTTATATAAATGCTGGAAAATAAAATATATAAAAAAAAAAAAAAAAACAACAACTGTAGCATTAAATGAAACGTTGATAATCTATATATTGGGTGAAGGAGAAACATTATTTTGAAAAAAAAAATCCAGATAAAGTTGAGAGCAAAAAAAAAAAAAAAATCAAATTGATCAACATCAATAACACTAGAAAATTGTTATTTTTTCGGAATCATTAATAATATTAAGATTTAGATTTTAATTTGTATAAATCTAAAATAAATTAAATATAATTTATATTACGTATCGTCCATAGGATTAGAATAAATCAACTATGTCATAAATATCTATCTATATGGATGACTTGGATGAATGTAGACATCAAAGTGAAGAAAGCTCCTTTGCATATGCAATAAATTTGAATTTTATTCGCGAGCAAACCATAATAGAGGAAATCAAAATTCAATTTATAAGAACAATCTTATTGTCCATTTCAAACTCACTTGCTAGAACAATGTTATTGAGAGTGAACGACAATTAAAAAATATAAAATTATTTTGTAAATAATTATTTATTTTTTAAAGAAAAATTTATGAACATTTTTATTGGTTGTTATATTTTAAATTCATATGATTATTTTGTCTTAATTTTAATTAAAAATGTGCATAAAATAAATTATTTAATTTATAAAAAGTTAACTATGAATATTAAAATATTTTGACAATAAGTTGCCAAGACAACTGAAAATTATAAAATCTATTTTTCAAACTTTTTTTTTACAAATAACTGAAAACCAATAACAAAAACAAAAAACTAGTATCACAATCTATTTTTTTATTGTACAAAAATAAAAATAGAAAAATAAAATAAAATGACACCAAACAAGCCCTTAATTAACCTCAGTTTACAACTTCAACAAGAATTGACCCATAATAATAATAATAAAACTCGAGATCATTTTACAGAGGATGGCGTGCCCTTAAACACAATTCACAAATTCTCACACAACCTTCATTTGATCACTTAGGTTTCTTGCACAATTAATCACAACAAAAGTAACCCCATCACTTAAACAAGAAAAAGAGTATTTTACTAAATGATACGAGTTATTTACTCTCACACGATTCTTAATTAAAATATATCAACAAGTATAAAGAAGAAAGCAAAGAACAAAAGAGACGATATGTTTTGATTCAACTCTGAGTGAATACATTATTACACAATGTTGCTTATAGTATAGATAAGATGCTTCAAAATACTATTGGCAATATTTTACTTTACATATTCACATACTCCTATCTTTATTCTATGCACATTTTGTGCCAACTTTCTTCTCATTTAGCATCCCCTAAAGCTTTCACGAAATTAACATTATCAATGAAGGTACTAAACTTCTCAACTATCATTTCATTTTCTGCTCATTTGAAGTAACTCATCATTGTATATTTAATAGCCTTATTTTTTATTTGTCAACTTGATTAATACCTTCACGTGTCATTTCAAGCTTGTCTCAAGTAACATATAAATATTCACAGTGCAACATGCACGCATGTATAGCTAGCCCACATAGAAGTGAACTATGCAGTGTCTTGAGTTAACCTAAGCAACCAATCCTAAAACACAAACATTTATCTCACAAATTCAAGTGCAAAAATATTATTCGAGAGATGTTTCTCAAGTATGTAACTTTACAAGCTATTATTTTTACAAAATGTCTAAATTATTAAATCATTAGAACATTAATATGTTATTTTCATTGAATGTAGATCAGGGGTCCAATTGGCAACCGCTTCAACTAGAAAAATGACAATTTAAATGAAATGGATGTAAGATGTAACGACCTGCTAATCTAATCATATAATAAAACATATTTAATAATAAGGTCAACCCGAACCCAAAGGTAACGAGGACACATTTGACATTCACAGCGGAAACCTAAGTAGCAATAAATGTAAATCACATTTTCATAACCACAAATACATCATACCAGAGTTAACTATAATCCAAAACACTATGTTTATATACAATCTCCCAAAAATACAAAAATAACTCTAAGATCCCACATCATATTTTCCTGATCCTAGATCAAACTTACCCTCCTAACGGGGTAGCACAACAAACTCAACGGCGACCTTGATCTGTCGGTCCTTTTGGGTTTCCTGAAAATTATTTAATTTCAGGGGTGAGACACTTCTCAGTAAGGGAAAATAAACTAAATACAGTTGTGTGGCAACATGAATATTTGATGCAATTATACATATACAGTACATTTCATATACCTGAAAACATTCGTCATATCATACTAAATAATCATATACTTTCATATTTTCTAATAAATCATACAGTTCACAAAATGTCTGATATAACTGATAATACTAAAAATTCACCCAGAATGTATAGCTAACTGATGTCATATATTACCCCCCATGATGGGTTGTGCAGCCCGAAGGCGAGACCCGACAATGGATGGCCGACCACTACCGAGTCAAAAATGTTTGTAAGTACAATGGGCTTGCCACACTCTGGTCCGGATTGCCAAGTGAACATCTACAATTTTACACTGAAAGTCACATCGACTATTTATCTCCCACCCCTTTGTGGGGTGGTTAGCACAAGTCTGAACATAATATCCGATCTGTATAGCAATGGTACCGTGTTCCTGTAACTGAACTAAACTAACCTCCAGGTTCTCATAATATATAATACATGATAATATGCAATTTAGCGTAAATAGATTGATAGCATTTCTGTAATAACGTAAAAACATACAACCTTGCGCCGTTTACTTTCATATCTATGGCCTTACGCCAAAATCATACATATGACCTTGCGCCAAAATCATATATCATACACGGCCTTACGCCGGCTATCAATCACTGCCTTGCGCCGAACATTTCATAAATATCGTTCTGAATAAATAATTCGTTTATCATGTATTTGAAACCATAATGTACTGCATTATCTCATAATCTGTAAAAACATGCTTAATTCTTAAAATTTCCATAACATAATGTTTTTTAGGTAAAATAATATTCATGCCACACTATGCTGAATAAACCGTACATTCCATTCTAAAAATCATATTTCTTGACATATCATACTAATATATATATATATATATATATACATTTCAACATAATAGTAGTATTTTCCCAAACATGCATTATTACCAAACTCTTCATATATATTATACATGCTTCCTGAAAATAAATTTGTTGATAAGTAATAATAATATAGTTTGCATGGAAAATAACTGTTTTACTTTATTCCCTTACCTGACACTGAGAAGAAACCCCAAAAAAATCCACTTGTCTTGCATCCGCAGGGTTTCCCGTTCAATATCCTGAATTCAACATCTCTCGGAACTAAATTTCAGTATTTTTTCATGAATATCATTTCTTATAACTACGGTAAGACCAAATTTCGCATAAAAAGCCTTACCTTAAACCAGGGATGAAATCCAACTCAGTCCCACCAACGATCTGCTCCAATAGATTTGGAGGGAAATTCCCCATGAGCGTTGTGGTGGCCTCAGATCGTCGATTTGGCAAACAGCAGAGCCGAAATTGAAGAGAGAGGAGAGAGAAATCGTAGGGAGGAGAGAGAGAGAGAGAGAGAGAGAGATTTCCACAAATTTTTTCTACGTAAAAACCGAGTTTTGCACTATTTATACTATGGGCTTCGTCGACGAGCCACGTCACCTCGTCGAAGAGGTCAAGAGAAAATTTGTCGACGAACTCTCCCCTTCGTCGACGAAATTCAGAGTCACCCAAAATATTCCCTCGATATCTTCTCGTCGACAAGGCACACCTTTGTCAACGAGCCCAATATGCAATGTCGTCAACAAACGCGAAGCCTACTGTTTCCTTCTATTCCTATTTCTCATTTCCCTTTCTCTTATTATTTAAATATCATTATTCTTCGAGTCATTACATAAGATGCTAGATAATTCAACATAATTCACGGAGTTTCCAAAAACCTATTATTTATTTAGGTATGATATCACCTAATTAATTACTGCAAGTAATTGATCTCTAAGCTAAAACTTGTGTTTAATGAATTAATAGTCTCCTGCACTACCAAAATTAAGTTCAAGAGAATGATTATGCAATAAAAATGTATTAACTCTCAGTACACATCCGTTTTGCGAGACCTCATATTTTCTCAAGTTCAACCAACAATAATCTTTGATTTGCTTTATTATTTTAAAATTACCAGTTATTTTATTTTTAAATCCCTAGATGGCCATCTCAAATTTTATTTTGGTATATAAATCTTCTCACCTTAAGAAATCTTAAAAGGACACAATGCCTGAGCTCCATCATCGTATTGATATTGTGTATTAATAAGGTTTATTTAAATTACTATACCATTAAGTACAAAATCTACCCATGCTTGTCCGGAATTCTATTCAAGCATATAAGTTCATCTCAACATACCTCGAAAAGATGCATCTGTCCCTCTTTTGATATTTATCGTTGAATTGATTATTAGTATTTTATAAGATTATTTAGATTACCAAATCTTTAAGTATTGAATTCAATCATGGCTACTTGGAATTCCATTCAAGTATAATTCATCTCATCTCAGGACAATTTATAATTTTAGTTGGATTTGGTTCGATTGATAATTAGGGTTTCATGTGGAGCAGTGGATTGATTTAATATGGTGAAGAGGACATCCTTGGTGGAGAAGAACTCTATTATTTTGCTTTTGTTGCAATAGGAGGAGAAAAAAGACTAAGTGCAATGCTTTGGAGAGATATGTCAACCTAGACACCACATTTTTTAAAATTGCATTTTAAAAATTTGAATAAGAAAATTTTGGATTGGTTTATATGCTTATTAAATAAGGAAAAAAGGAAAATAAAGGTTGGTCAGTCAAGGGTATAGAGTCAACTAAAGAAATTAAGAGCTAACAAAAATATTTTCTTAGGTAAACAACAATTACTACCTAGGAGGTGTTGTCAACCCTCAAAAGACCAAGATTAATTAGGAGAATGGTTTAGTTAGGAGAAACCAATGAGGCAAAATCTTTTATCTCCTCCCCCAAGTCCCTAAAACCTCTTGAAAGTCATTGAATATATTCCTTGTGTTTATTTATTGCAATGTCCTGGAGGGCTAACTCTAGGGAACGGCAAGAGTCCAATTTCCAAATCGCTTCAACCAAGTGGCAAACTCGATATTGTGTGATATGAAGTATTTTGTAATACATGGACTAAGAAATGCGTTATTTTGAAAAACAATGGAGCCGCCATTAGCCTATTTATTTTAGGTGCGATTAGAACACCTATTTAACAAACCAGTAATTCATTGGTCACTTAAGTCCAAGGAAGCCAATAGTCAATGATCTGCACTACCAGGTTTGAATTCAGGAGTATGACTATGCAAAGGGAAGGTATTAGCACCCTTGCTTGCCTGTCCAACGGACGGTACCTGATTAGTCCGAAATTACTTTCAAAATTGATCAATCAAGACTTCAATTCTTTTGCTTATTTAAAAACTTGACTCTTAAATATTGGATGTTCTTGCACAGGGTAGAGACTATTCTCATCTCAAGACTCCCAAAAGTGTGCTAAGAACAAAACTTTCGGTTATCCTTTTGAAAATTATTTACTTAATATTTTCCTTTATTTTAAAGTGCTCATTACCTAGCCTTTAACTGCCAAGAAAAGACATAGCCTTTGATATTTAAAGAAGAATTTATTAAGGTTTCAATCAAAGGCACATCAAATAGGCAAGTAAAATAAAATAATTAAATATATTCACAACATGCAATTAAAATCATAACTCATGCAAAAGCACATGCAACGTGTGCACCATAATTCATAAATTCTAATAGAACCACTAAAGATAAAGTGATTCAATTAGAATCTCCACTCCTCAGGAGATAATTTAGGATCAAAGAACCCTGATTTTTTTTAATTTCCCTCATAGGAGTAGTGCATACAAGCACACAAGCATGCATACACATGCACGCATAAAAGAAATATGTTAACTCGACAAGCATAGCACACAATAAGCAAACACATAAGAGAAAACACTAGAAAAGAATCAAAATTGAGCCAAAATGGTACAAAAAATTTTTCAAAAATTTTCCTATTTTTTAGTAATTTTTCAAGATTTTAAAAGAATTTTCTTCATTTTTATTTATTTTTCCTGATTTTTTAATGATTTTCTTTGATTTTTTTCCCATTTTTTGAATTAAAAATGAATTTGAAAATAAATTAATGTTAGAAAAATGAGGCGGTTTAGGAAGACAAACCAGTTCAACTAGTTTGAACCAAGTCAATGGGTCAGTTTGAGTTGACTTGAGTCAAAACTGGATTGACCCGCTTCAGGAGGGAAAGGCTGGGGCTGCCACACATGTCCCACTTCAAATTTTTTTTAAACTTTATATATTTTTTTTTTATTTTTTTTACTTGTCTTTTCTCTTATTTTCTTTTTTGTTTTTCTCCCCTTTCCCAAACTCTCTCGGCCTCTCTCTCCTCTCTCCATCTCTCTCTTTTCTCCTTCAACTCCCTTAGCCCCTATCGCCACCTAGTTGCTACCAACAATCACTACTCCTCTGGCAACCTCCGTTGTCTATGTAGATGGGACCGACACACTAATATGAATAGGTATCAGCGAATGGCCACAAAAAAATTCATATTGTAAAATAGCAAAGATAATTGAAAATTTAGATGATTTGGGTGCTAACTATTGCTATACATAAAATAGTATGCTCTAATAATGCAAAAGTGTATATTGATCTCTCTTTTTGCAATCTATATGCAAGAAAACATTTGCCCATAGACAAAAGAAGAGCTCAAAAGCCTACAAGACTAGCATAGGTCCCAAAGAAAGACCAACAAAAATGAGCAATTTGACATTTGTTTCAATTTGCTCATAAGATAAGAGACTTGAATAGTTTGTAGCTCTGTTTAGACAAAAGTCATAGCTCGGTATCAACCTACTAACATTAGTAGAATGGCCAAATCTCATACAAAGCAACTCAATCTAAGAGTTAACCATGTTGTTAAAGTCGTCAGGTCTTAAAGAATAGCTTAGTTGTCTGAAGACTGACATGCCAACATTGGAAAAACAGCCAAATCATACAAGGTAACTTGATCCACTAACATTGGTAGAATAACCAAGTCATTACAAGGGATCAACCACATCGGAAGGATGGTGTAGCTTGGCTATCAACCTACTAACATTAGTAGAATGGCCAAATCTCATACAAAGCAACTCAATCTAAGAGTCAACCATGTTGTTAAAGTGGTCAGGTCTTAAAGAATAGCTCAGTTGTCTAAAGACTGACATGCCAATATTGGCAAAATGGCCAAATCATAAAGGGTAACTTGTTCCACAAACATTGATAGAATAACCGAGTCATTACAAGGGATCAACCCCATCCGAAGGATGGTGTAGCTTGGCTAAAGACTGGCTCGTTGACATTGGCAGTGTGAGCAAATCATATGGTAGCAAGATGACTAAAAGAAAAGTGCAACCTAACCTAGAGAATATAGCCAAAAGAATTAACTGAAATGATGCAAAAACTACTCTTGGAGCTACAAGTTCTTTTTCAAGCTATAGGAGTATTAGGAGAGCCATGTGCATTAATACAAGACACAAAGCCTCCTGAAGGAAGTCGATTCTTCTTAAAAATAACCTCAACATGATACAAGTTAATCTTAAAAAGGAAGAGAAGGAAAAGATCATATATATGTCTAATATTTAAAACTGTTCAACCAAAAGAGAGCCCTATGTCCTTACAAAATAGGGATCTCAATTCTCTAGGAAAATTCCACAAAAGGGTAACCTCGGAAAGAAGGACAATAAGACATATTTCTAGCATTGCTACACTCATTCTATTTTCTCATTTTTACGTTTACTTTAACTTAATTATTGAAGATCTCTAATTAGATGTAATTGGGAGTCTAATAATTAATTTTTCTATTTTTTCTTGTTTGCAAGTACTCACAAACAAATTGTGGTCATGAAGAATAATGTGTTGATTTTTTTTACTTTAACAAATTTTTGATTGAAACATGTATACAAGTATAAACATTATTTGACACATTAATGGATAGTTGTTGTTGCAAAGTCACAAAGAAATGTCTAGAATGACGAGGAATAAAAATAATAAAAAGTTTGATGAAATCACCACTAACCTATTATTTACCTAAATGCGGTTAGTTTAGCTAATTACTACTCGTTAATTGGCCTATAAACTAATAATAAGGCCAAGAAACTAGTAGTCTCAGTCTACATTTACCAAAATTGGGATCAGAAGTTCAGTTATGTGAGTGGAAGGTACTAGTACCCCCTACACAACCGTTCTACGAAGGTACCTAATTAATTATGAACTATCCCTAAATTGAATCTAATGGTCTTTAATTAACTCTTTAAAAATAAATAAATATTTAAAATTTAACAGGAAAATTTGAAATAAGGTGTGATTTAGGAATGTCTAATAAGACCTCCAAATGAGCGGATCTTATTAGATAAACTCTCCTCAAAACTAATATAGGTAAAGTTTGAAATACCTCTTTACCCTTTGTTTAATCATTGGGATGCACACACACAAAAATAGAATATTTGCAAATAATGATTAAACAAATTCATCAAATTTGATCAAAAAGAGTCTTTAAAACATTCCCAGATTTTTTCAAATATTTTATATTTTTTTATGAAATTTTGCAAATATTTTTTTGAATTTTCTGGGATTTTAAGAGACTTTTTGCTTCATTTTTTATATTTTTATTTTCCCAATTTTTGTTGTCCGAGTCAAAATAAGTCAAATAATTTTATTTATTTCTTTTTTTAATATACTTTTTCCTGATTTTTTCTTATTGTTTTACTACATTTTCTAATTTTAAAAAAATTAAAAACCAATTTTAAAATTAAATAACTGAACCAACGGTTTGGAAAAGTCATATCGATTCAACCGATCTAAATCGTGTCTAATCTAATTGGAAAGAATGGCCACGTGTTAGCTAGCGATGGTGACACGTGGCATTGCTTTATTGTTTTTTAGTTTTTTTTTTAAAAAAAATTCTACAATAGGATGATGTCATCATGACATCACTTGTCATGTGGTGGATCCGGTTAGTTTTAGGAATTTGACACGGATCGCTAATGTGGCAGCGCTCCGACCATCTAGAGAAAACACACATTTGACAGTCAAGATTGCGCTACGTCGCCTTCCAAATACACTATAGACACCCTAATATTTACCAGGGTCTTTCTAAGAGGACCCGACATGATAAAGTTTGATTTTGAGTCCTGAATGATCTCGAATTTTAAAAATTAAGACCCTGAGTCCCCACTTTCAAAAATTGAGTGTCTTTGATTTCAGTTGTTTGAGTTCCTTAAAACTTCAAAAAAAATTGATTTCTTTTCTCTTTTCATTAGGAAATTGCGTTTTGTAAATTAGAGTCCTTGATAGAGTCTCTAGAATGTTCAAATCCAAGTTTTAATAATCCTAGTATAGGCTCTTTTAGTTGCAAAATTAATCTCCTTTATTAGTTGAGGCTGCCATAATTAATCCCTTATTAAATGGTGTTTTTTTAACTCAATTTCAAAAATTAAGTCCCTTAATTTCGAAAATTGAGTTTTAATTTTTCAATTTGGGTCCTTAGATTTTCAAATTAGGACTTTCAAATGTTAATCAAGTTTTTAGATTGAGTGGTTCTTTTAATTTCAAAACCAAGTTTTTTGTTTGAGACTTAAGGACATGTTTTATTGCTAGGTTGTCTCTGGGCAAGATTGTCTAATTTTGACATAGGGAATTTCAATTAGAATATAAAAAATAAAATAAAAAACACATGAGGTCACATTTTTATTAAGAAGGATGGGGCACTCGTCCAAAGTACAGTGCCCGGCATACACATACAGAAAATATGTACAAAAAGAAAAAGTACAAAAGTACAGGGAAATAAAATGTGAAGGTCACATCTGGTAATACGGGGAAACAACAAGAATGTTACAAAAGAATGTTGCAGGAAAGGAAAATCGAGGATACATTCACATAAAAGTTACAAAAATAATAATAAATACAAAAAATAAAAATTTCAGTCCTTTGTTGCCAGCTGGCATATCTGAGAGCTCCCCCTAAGGTTTCCTGCGCACAAAAGGAGAAACAACACGTCAGTGAGCAAATAAAATAAAATACATTCACATGTGCAAGAATGAAATCTGTTAGACAATATTCCCTGCCAAGTTTGTTAGAGGGGAATCCACACTGGAAGGAGGCCATTTTTGGTGCCAAAGCAACTCTCAGACTCCCTATAAATAGGGAGTGACCACACAGTGCAGGTGGGGGAACACAATTAGAGCATCAGAAACACCCTGCAGAAAGGAAAAAATTAGAGAAGAGAGGTTCTCTCTGCAAATTGAAAACTATCAGAAGAAACTCTATCAAATTGCAGAAAGCAGAGAAGTAAAGAAAGAAAAAGAGCAAACGCAGAATTGATCAGAACCCAATACCAGTCTGCAAGCTCTCAATCCAACAAGCACAAACAGACTTAGAAATCGAAGAAGAAGACCGGAGGAGAGAGAGATAGAGAGAAGGGTAAAATTCTAAAGCTCTATTTCTTAAATTGTTCAACACATGTGAATTGTGTCTGTGAATGCAGGTACCTCTTCCCCCATTTGAGCCTCAGGTTCGCATGCAAACCTGAGCATGGGGTTAGCATTATGTCCAGGTCTATGACCCAAACTCGAACTCAGGTTTTAATGCCTTGATCCATTTAATGATTCAAACTCGGACCTTGAACCAGAACTCGAGTTCAAACATTTTGAACCGGCTTAATTTTCTAAGACCTTGGCCTGACTCACATTTTAAAATACCTCTGCCCAATTCACATTTTTTTTAATACCCCTCTGCCCCAAGCCCGAGACCCACTTTCTTTTAAAAACCCACAGCCCATTTTGTTTAAAAACACCCGAGCGTGTTTTCTAGCTAACCTTGGACCAGTGAGTTTCTTCTTTAACCCATGGCCCTTTTATTTTTTAATCAACCAAGCCTAGTTGTTTTTAAAACCAAGCCCATTTTAAAATTTAACCCCCATCCCGTTTTTAACAGAACTAACTCAAGCCCATTTTTAAAAACTTAAACCAGCCCAATTTTTTTTTATAAAAACCCCAAGCCTATTTTAAATTTAACCAAGGCTTGTTGGCCTTACAAGGCTTAAAATCTTGTTATCTTGTTTTGATGCTAACAAACAAGTGGAATTTAACGTATTTGTGTGAGTAATGTTATTTCAGGGCTCATATATGAGAAAGTAAGGTCAAAGTACTCACAAGGATCAAATAAAGCTTAAAAGAGTCAAAGCATGGATTTAAAGATCAAAGCATGGATTTAAAGATGATATATTAAAACTTGAAGAATATGAGGACATGAATGATTTGTTGAAAGCCAAGGAATGTTTAAAGTCAAAAGAGCCAAATAAAAGCAAAGTGAGAGAGCTCAAAGAATATTAAAGCTTGAAAACCAAGAAAGAGCCAAAGCAAGCATGAAGACTTGAGCGTTTAGAATGTTAATGTCTTAGAAGTTTCATCTAAGTGCTTTAATGTTTAAAATATCGTTTGAAATATTATGAAACTCTTAGGTTAACTTCTTAGACCTAGATACCTTTTAAAATACTTGGAAAATATTTTTATAAGATCAAAAATTATTTTAAAAAGGTTAGAATCATTTTTGGAATGAAAAGCACCGAAAAAAGTTTTTCCAAATGCTGTCAGTTTTTATACATCCACATTGAGGTGTATTTTTCTCTATCAAAAACTAATTATTTCAAAAAGTGTTCAAAATTAAAGTTGTAGGATTTTTTCTTATATTTCTTTTCATACCAATAACACCTAATTTGGAGTTATATAGAAAAAATTATGAGCAAAACACTGAATTGGGGTCACAACTGTTAGCCAACCGAACACTGTTCACAGGAGGAACTTCAGCTGACTGAACAGCACACAGAACTACTTCAAACGACGGAAGTGTAACTTCAGATGTCTGAAGAATAACTTTAGATGACTGAAGATTAAGTTCAGTCATCTGAAGATTTTTTGTTGAATTTTTTTTTTTAGGCAGAACCACCTCAGATAACTGAACCCGAGACTTCAGTCATCTGAACACTATTCAACAGGCAGAAATTTTAAAAGTTTCAATTTTTAAATATCCGTTGCTTGGGCTCCAAAATTTTTAAAATTTTGGGAAACACTCCAAGGAAACTTTAGCAACATGGAAACAAGTTTGAAAGCCTATAAAAACATGGTTTTGCAAATCAAAATACATCCAAGAATTGAAAAATCTGTTTTGAGAAGCTGAAAGCACTCTCGTTCTTCCAAAGTTCTCTTGCTCACTCATTGCAAATCTCTTTTGCTGAGATATTCTGAAGTGCTTATCCTTCCTTCTCTGAACTTCTACTGCTAATCCTCATCTAAGAAGGATATTGGTGAATTCTACACTTCAGCTTCATTGTATTTCATATTGATATTTTTACATTCAAGTATTCAACTTGCTTTTTGAGAGAGTATACTTGTACGCAGATCTTATCTTGTGTTTCTTGTAGTTCTTTAAAGTTCCAAGGATTGTTTGGATCATTGGCTAAGCAAGGGGACATTGCTTAGAGAGGCGAGCTCTAGCTTAATTAAGGAGTGATCGAACGAGAGGACATTGTTTGGAGAGGCGGGCTCTAGCCTAAGTGAAGGAGTGTTTTTAGCATGGGGTATCGCTTGTAAAGGTTTTGTTCCACCCATCAACAGAACAGGTTTAGTGAATCCTTTGGTGGTTTGCCAAAGGCGAGGACGTAGGCTGGGTATAAGTTGAACCTCGTAAAAATCTCTGTCTCACTCTCTCTTTCCCTATTCTTTATTTTCAATACATATTTAAATTGCGTGGATGGTTTAAATTTTAAAATCACATAAACTACGTATATTTGGAAATCAAGTAAACCTTAAAGTTTGATTTTGATTTGGGTTGCAGAAACCGAAAGGGAGTACGTTGGTTGAACCATTCTTTGCGGAAACCACACGAGAGTACGTTACTTGGCTAAACATCCCAAAGATAAACTAACTTAAGAGTTTATTTGAATTCTGAAGTTTGGAAAGAGCAATTGGATCTTATATTGAACATCACATTGAAGAAGCATTTTCATATATACAAGGCTTTGTTCAAACTTGCATTTACTACAGGGCTAAACACAATACAAAAGCTGAAAGTTACATATACCATTAATATATTGTGATTGTATGGTATAAAGCTTGAGATTGAGTGAACTGTGTTTATATTTCAGAAAGTGCTAAATCTTGAATGATTTCATCAATCTAATAGTGCTGAAGTGAATTTATATTTGGCAATCAAATTGGTTGTTGGTTTGAGCATTGTGGTTGATAGGCTTGACTAGTTTAATTATTTGTGTGGTTGAAGATTGAATGTTTTATTAGTTGTCCTGTTTATTGTTTAAGAGAAACCAAGTTATTGTTTGATTAAAAATAAATAAATAAACAAGTTAAAGAATTGGTTAAATATTAAAAGAAGTTAAGGATTTAAAAAAGAACTAAGAATAAAGTTTTAAAAGCCAATTCACCCCCCCCCGGCTCTTGGGAAGCTATTCTTGATTTCAAGGCCCATTTTTAAATTAATTGAAGCCCATTTTACAAAACTAATTGGACTTGTTTTAAAAATTAACCTAGGCCTTTTTTTTCTTTTTTTTTTTGAAAAAGGTTAATTGGGCTCGTTTTAAATTACCCCAAGCCCATGCACCCTAAACCAACCCATGAATCCACCGAGCCTGACTCAGGCTTAACCGAGTTCATTTAACCCCATGGTTGACTCACACGAGGCAACCCTGTTCCCACTCGTCAGGTTCGGATGAGTTAGGTTCGTCCCTGAACCTTGACCTTCGAACCAGAAACCCTAACAAGACAGAAGCCTGAACAACCACACTCAAGCAAACAGCATTAACACCATAGATTTTCAAGACACACAAATAGAAGATAGAAAAAATATCAATAATAAAAGACATGGAAAGAAAAAAAATACTTATCTCTTCTTCTGCTCTTCTTTGTGTTCGACCCAATCAGACCTCTCCTAGGTTTTGGGATTGAACTTCAAGCTGAAACCCCAAGGTTCATAAATTGTTGAACTACCCACGAAACTCAAATTTGCACCACCAGAACAAGGAGGGAGATCGAAACTTGAGCAAAAAAAAAAAAGAGTGTGAGAAAATGAGTTTGAGCTATGATCCGAAACCTTAAGGCTTCACAAACCAAAAAGAAAAAGAAGAAGTGAGATGTAACATCCCAAAAACACATACATAAAATACATAAAATCCCATATCATATCCACATCATTCACAAACATATGCCCTTTAAACTCATTTGTAAAATTATCACTGACCTAGTAGGGTCCAAAATATCTTTGTCCATAATTTAATTAATAAACAACGGAAGCAAATTATTTTTCTACAACCATAACTACCAGAGAGCTAACTCAACCTTGGCATCAACAAGTCTCAAAATAAACATGTGTCCACCCCAGAATGTCCAAAAACATCTTACATAAACAAAACAGTATCCTGCCCACACTCACCCTCGGCGAGATCGTCTAAGTCCCGCCCTAGAGCTCCTAGGCTTGACTCCCTGAAGGCCCTGAAAAGTTGATATTTTGATGGAGTGAGATACCTCTCAGTAAGACGAAATACATTATTATCAATGTGTAGCAAATGAGTTTTATTGTACAATCATTTATATACATTTCTTATATTGTCCCTAAATAAATATGTCATCGGTATAAATAATATGACGCAGTTCTGATAAATCTACTAACGTAGGTTTTATGGCATATCTCAGATAATATAAAGCAGTTCATAATAAATCTACTAGCATAGGTTTTACAACATATCATAGATAATTTAATTCACACTTCTATAGCACTTCTTTCTACACACAAATTTTTTGTATTGAGCATACCTCCCCATCGACATTAGTACAGATGCCACACAGGCCTTCTACCCCGATTTAAATATCACACAGGCCTTCTACTCCGATTTTTATGCCACACAAGTCCTCTACTCCGATTTATATGCCACATAGGCCCGCTACTTCAATTTATATGTCGTATTTACATTCTACTCTGATTTATACGCCACACAGGCCTTCTAATTCGATTTTTATGTCACACATGCCTTCTACTCCAATTTATATTTAGTCACTTCATATTTCCCAATTCAATGCAAATTTTAATGTACCATAAAACGGAATTAAACTGTCATATTCACATATTCATATCAAACCTATCATTTCATAATTAACGGAGTTAAACCATCATATTCACATATCCATATCAAATCGGTCGTTTCATAATTTCACAGTAATCTCGATATTTATATATATATCCATAAATCAGCATAGCAACACATACTCGTAGTATGATACTATAACAGTTCAACAAATCCATTTATAAAAAAAAAAAAAAAAAACCTATTATTAATTTATCTCATGCTACACATTTTACATTAAATCATAATTAAATAATATGGTCGGGAAAAGTACGTTTTTCTAAAAATCTGGTCCGATCATCTTTGAAATTTTATTTAATTTAAAACATGCAATTTTCGAAAAGTGAAGACTCCCAACCTACTCGCTTGATTTTTCCCAAATACGTTTAATATTCAAAAACTACCATTTCTTACGCTTGAATCGTTTAGAAAAATCATATATGGCATATACGTATCATATACTCAAGTTTAATCAATTCAAAATTAAAAAAAGACTTACAATCTATTCTCCTTACTAGGGGTGAGCATAATCGGGGAAACCCGAATTAATCGAATTAACCGACCGAAATTGGTCGATTCGGTTCGGTTCGGTTATGCCTTCCAACATTTCAGTGAAGCAGGTCTCAGTTCGGTGAATAGAAAACATTAATTCGGTTAACCGATTAACCGATTTAATAAGGATACTCAAGACCTGAGCTTGGTGAAGAACCACCTGTTTTTGTCGGTCTTGAATCTCTGCTCAAGCTTGGCCTTGGTTTCTTTGGTGGCGGCGACCTTCTTGTCGCGGGATTGAAGGGTTTCGAGCGTGATGATGTCCTTGAGATTGACGTCGAGGGTCTACCGCATGGCCATAACGTGATTGCAGTTCACCAGCTTAATGAAGGCCTTCATGCGGGACTTCTTCGTGGTCTTCTTGGCGGAGTCCTTGCAGTTTGCAGATTACCTTCTTCGGGTACTTGGCTATCTCGGCAACCAAACAGTGCCCGTATGGATGATCACAGGTGCCATCGTCGAACGATCGGATGATCATTACTTTGTGGCTGGCGTAGTGGCCTTGGAGGAGGACCACCGCCTTGTTTGACTTCAAAAACTTCACCATTCTCTCCCTATCCCCCCCCCCCTCTCTCTCTCTTTGAGTAAAACCCTATGCAACTCAACGAGCTCAGTTCAAATTTTGGGTCCCAAATGAAAGAAACCACCAGCTCGGAGGAAGAATTTGAGCTGGTAATCGAGTACACAGCCCCACGGCTAAACCGGAAGCATGTTATGTAGACGAAGGGTCTGTACTCCGGCGCTAGCCCCTCGTGCCCCATCTCTCTCTCTCTCTCTCTCTCTCTCTCTCTCTCTCTCTCTGAGTTTAAAAAAAGGAGATGACTCTGCACTTCAATCAGCTCGTGCCATTGATTTTGGTTTTCTTCCTTCTGTTTTCCTTCTCTCTCACTATCAAATCTTCAAGCAATGGAAGTATAGAGAAGGAAAAAACATTAGCCATGATAAAACCTGATGGATTATTGGGTAACTACACGGATGAGATAAAGAAAGTTATTCTTGATTCTAGCTTTGAAATTATCAAGGAAATTACAGTTTAACTTGATGAGGATAGTGCTGCAAGCTTTTATGCCAAGCATTCTTTGAAGAGCTTCTTTCCAAGCCTTAATACATGAACCTGCCTTTCGGTTAAATTCAGTTAACCGAATTACCCGAAAAAAAAAATTCAGTCGGGTTGGGTTAAGTTTGGTCCAATGGTTCGGTCGGTTCGATTAACAGTATTCTTTAACCAAAAATTTCGGTTAATTTGGTTAATTAACCGAATTTGGCCGAACCGACCGTTTGCTCACCCCTACTCCTTACCTTATCACAGGAGAGGTGCTTACGACGCCCAACCCATGAAATCTCCTTGATTAAAACGTTGGTGGCCGATATTGGAACCCATGGATATTTTATGTTCTTGAATTGATGCACGTTTGCTAAGAAAATTGAGGAGAGAGAGAGAGTGCGTGGAGCGAGAGAGAGAGAGAGAGAGAGAGAGAGAGAGAGAGAGAGAGAGAGAGAGAGAGAGAGAGAGAGGATGGCGTAGGGGGGTTTTGTTGAAAACAAAATGTAACTTTCCTGATTCTTCAGGAAAGTTACATATATATATATATATAATATTATATTATATTAATATATTAATTCATTATATTATTTATTTAATTAATAAGTAATTAATTAATTTAATTTAATTAATAATTTTTTTAAGATCACTACATCCACCCTTCCTTATAAAAATTTCGTCTTCGAAATTTGCTGACTTACACTTATCACAACCTCCTCTGGGAATCACTAAAATGTTTACCTGAATCGACGGTAATACCCTGCCAATCCCAAGAAACTACTAACTTTGTGGACATTTTTCGATCTTATCCAATCCACCACTGCCTCTATCTTACTCGGGTCCACATAAATACCACCCCTAGATATCATGTGCTCGAGGAATGTAACTTACTCTAACCAGAACTCACACTTCTTGAATTTAGTATACAACCTCCTTTCTCTCAACACCTAGAGTACCATCCTCAAATGATCCTCATGCTCCTCATGATTCTTTGAATATACCAGAATATCATCAATAAACACCACTACGAATCGATCCAAATATTCATGAAATATTCTCTTCATTAAGTCCATAAATGCAGCAAGGACATTAGTCAATCCAAAGGGCATAACCAAAAATTCATAATGGTCATATCGAGTTCCGAACATAGTTTTAGATACATCCTTTACCTTAACTCTCAACTAATGGTACCCAAATCGAAGATCAATCTTAGAGAACACTCGTGTTCCTTGAAGTTGGTCAAATAGATTGTCTATACGAGGAAGTGGATATTTGTTCATAATTGTTACTTTATTTATTTCTTGGTAGTCAGTGCACATCCTCATCGACCCATCCTTCTTTTTAACGAACAACACCAATGTGCCCCACAGTGATACACTCGGCCTGATAAACCCCTTGTCCAAAAACTCTTGTAACTGTTCTTTTAATTCCTTCAACTCTACTGGAGCCATTCTATACCGAGCTTTAGAAATCAGCATCGTCCTCGGAGATAGCAAATTCCACCTCATGTTTGGGAGGTAACCTCGGCAATTCCTCTGGAAACACAATAGGAAATTCCCTTACTATCGGGATATCCTCAAATCTTAATTCTCTCTCTGGCGCTTCCTTTATACAAGTTAGGTACCCCTGACACCCATCCAAGAGTAGCCTTTTAGCCTGTATGACTGATAGAATTGGTGGCGAAGCATGCACATACATCCCCATGAATCTGTACTCCAGCACCCCGGGAGGTTTGAACACTACTTCTTTCTTATAATAATCAATACTGGCATAGTTGGATGCTAGCTAGTCCATCCCTAGAATTATATCAAAATTGTGCATGTCAAAAATCACTAGATCGGTTGACATTGTTCCCCCCTGTATACTGATTGGATAACCATTAAAAATCCTTCTACACACTACCACTGTAACGACCTGCTTAACTTACTACATAATAAATCACATATAATACAGTCAACCTGAACCTGTGGGTAATGGGGACACACCTGTCATACACAGCGAAAACCTAAGCAATAGTAAAATAAATTACATTCATCAAACCATATAGTGCATAATACCAGAGTTAACTATAATCCACAATATTACTATGTTTATATACAATCCCAAAAATATTCAAAAATATATTTAGGATCACACAACAAAATCTCCTGATTCTAGTTCACACTTACCCTCCTAGCGAGGTAGCACAACTAACTCAATAGCGGCCTCAATCAGTCGGTCTTTCTAGATTTCCTGAAAATTATTTAAACTGGGGATGAGACACCTCTCAATAAGGGAAAATAAACTAAATACAGCTATGTGGCATCATTAATATTTAATGTTACAGTAGATATACAATACATTTCACATACTAGAGAATATTGAACATATCATGGTTGAGTAAACATATAATTTCATAATTCCAATAAATCATACTATTCATAAAATGTCTGATATAACTGATACTACGGTAATTTACCCAGGATGTATAGCTAGCTAATGTCATGTATTACCCCCCATGACGGGTTGTGCAGCCCGAAAACGGGACCCGATAATAGCTGGCTGACCACTGCCGAGTCAAAAATGTTTATAAGTACAATGGGCCCGCCACACCCTAGTCCGAATTTCCAGGTGGATGTCTACAACTCTACATTGAAATCCACATCGACTATCCATCTCCCACCCCCTCTACTTGCAGGGGCGGTTAGCACAAGTCTGAACTGTAATAATTTGATCTGTATAGCTACGGTATCGTGCTCCTGAAATTGAATTAAACTATCATCCGGATTCTGATAACATATAATACATGATAATATAATTTTTAACGTAAATAGATTGATAGCATTTTCTGTAATAACATACATACATGCGGCCTTGCGCCGTTTACTTTCATATCTGCAACCTTGTGCCGAAATCATTCATAAATACGGCCTTGTGTTGAAATCAGACATAATACATGACCTTGGATTGGTTATCAACCACGGCATTGTGTCAAACATTTCATACATATTAATCTGAATAAACATATTATTTATCATATATTCTAAAATCATAATGTACTGCATTATTTCATAATTTCTGAAAATCGCTGAAATATACTTTATTTGCAAAATTTACTTGACATCATATAATTTGCGTAAAAATAATACCCATGCCACACAATATTGAATAAAATCATACATTCTATTCTAAAATCATATTTTCTGGCATTTTATGCTAAAAACATACATTCTAGTGTAACAGCAGTATTTTCCCAAATATACAGTTTCTCAGTGATACTCACATATAATACATGCTTTCTAAACATAAATTTGCTAATAATCTCATAATAATTTTCATAAAAAAATCATTACTTTAGTTTACTCCCTTACTTGACAACTAAAAGCCCCTATAAGATTTAGTGCCGCACCCGCAGGGTTCCCCGTTCAACACCCTAAAAATAACATCTCCCAAAACTAAATTTCAGTATTTCTTCGTATACAACATTTCCTATAACTATAGGAAAGTCAAATTTTGAATAAAAAGTCTTACCTTGAATCTGAGATGAATTCCAAGGTAGTCCCACCGACGATCCACTCCAACAGATTTGTAGAAAACTTCCCCAGGAGTGTCATGGTGGCTTTCAGATCATCGAACCGGCGAGAATTTGACCCGAAATCTTAGAGAGAAGGGAGGTACAAATGGAGGAGAGAGAGAGAGAGAGAGAGAGAGAGAGAGAGAGAGAGAGAGAGGGGTTTGTGCATCAAAATTTCAATCAAAAATGAAGTTTAGGCTATTTATACACTAACCTTCGTCGATGAGCCACGTCACTTCGTCGACAAGGTCAAGAAGGAAATTCGTCGACGAATGTTATTCCTCGTCGATTAAATTCAGAGCTGAAAAAAAAATAGTCTCTCGGTATATTCTCGTTGACGAAGCGCATCCTTGTTGATGAGCCCAAAATGCCACCCTTTTTACAATTTCCATTTCCTCTCTCTTTATTATTTAAATATCATTATTCTTCGGGTTACATCCATGGTCCACGTCAGTGTGGCCACCGATAGATCAACATCTAGAGGCTGAGTTTCTATTCCACATACTCTCATAAACTCTCGTGCTATGAAGGAATGTGTCGCCCCTGAATCAAACAAAACAACAGCTTTATTTGACAACAATGAAATATTACCTATCACCACGTCATTTGGGTAACGCTCCGAACTTGAAAACCAAGTCTGATGTGTTATACCCAAACTAATCGTGCTTTGTGGCGCCCTGAACCTGCTTGGTGGGACCTGGGTGCCACGTCATCCATTCATTTACTTGATACCTGACATTCTATTATCATTTACGCAATGGAAAACATAAATATAATCCTCTAACAATAAAATACCAGAGTTTCTAACTATAACATCCCAAATAATTCATCCATCAACCTGCATCTACATATATATACATGTCTCCAACATCCAGTATTCACAACCATCCATAACTCAGAAAACTTAAAACATAAAACTGAAAAACTTAATACAACTCAAAAATATCATCAAGCTTATACCCTTTCTTTCTAACTCAAAAATACTATAATAGCCCCGAACTCTCTAAGCTCGATCACGTGGAGGTCCTAAAAACGATGAATTATATTCGGGTGAGACACATATCAGTAAGAGAAGAAACAATATATTAAATCAGCGTGTGGCCAACATGAGGTTTGTAAATAACATATGCATATGTATTCATCATTTTTATATCATTATCATAATTTCTAAAATCCTTTCCTGAGCCTGATCAAACGCATGCAAGGTATTTTACCCATGAGAATACCTAAAGATAGGGGTGATTACCTGCCCATACAAGTAGCACCTATAATGACCCAGAAAATTAAAACTGTTAAAATAATTAGGAAGGATAATAATGAAATGGATTAATGGATAATAAGGAAAAGGAAAGATTTTTAAAGAGAGGAATTGCAGGCCTCATCGACGAATGTTCTATCTTTGTCGACGAGTGTTCTTGTAACGTCCCTCAATTTCTTAGCATAAAATACCACATAATAAATAAAATGGTCAACCCGAACCCGTGGGTAGCGGGGACACCTGTCAAACACAGTGGAAAACCTAGCAGCAGTAAACATAAAATCTCAACATCCAATCATAAAACATAATTCCAGAGCTTTCTATAACATCAAAATACTGTTATGATATACAACCTCCAAAAGTCAAAATAACACTAGGATTAAATAACAAAAACTCCCAATCCTATTTCAATGCTTACCCTTCTAGTAGGGAAGCTCCAATCACTCAATGGCGGCTCTAGCCCGCCGATCTTACTGGATTTCCTGAAAATCATTTAATGTTCGGGGGTGAGACACTTCTCAATAAGGGAAAATAAACTAAATACAGTTGTGTGGCAACATGAATATTTAATGCATTTATACGTATATAGTACATTTCATAATTCTATAAACATCATCATATCGTACTGGGTAAACATGTATTTTCACATCTGTTAATAAATCATAATATATATAAAATCATCTGTTATAACTGTAGTACTAAAAACAAACCCAGGATGAATAGCTAGCTGGTGTCATGTATTACCCCCCATGACGGGTTGTGCAGCCTGAAGGCGGGACCCAACAATGGTTGGCCGACCACTGCCGAATCAAATATGTCTGTAAGTACGATGAGCCCGCCACACCCTGGTCCGGACTGCCAGGTGGACGTCCACACTCTACTGAAAGCCACATCGACTATCCATCTCCCATCCCCTGGTGGGATGGTTAGCACTAATCTGACGTAGATATCTGATCTACACATATAGCTACGGTACCGAGCCCCTGAACTGAACTAAACTAATATCCTGGTGGTGATAACATATAATACATGATTATACATATAACATCATTACGGCCTCGTGCCGAAAATAAAGTAATTACGGCCTCGTGCCGAAAACATAAATACGTGGCCTCGCGCCAATAACATAAATACGGCCTCGTGCCGATAACACAAATACATGGCCTCGCGCCAAAATTATTTCAGGTATATATATACTGAAAATACATCATTTATCACATAATCGTCAAAACCATCACAACATAACTCATATTTTCATAATACCTGAAATCATGCTTTGTTCGTAAAATCTTTCACATCATAATACATTTCACACAAAATAATATTCATGCCACACATATGCTGTGAAAAGTCATACTTCATATTCTAAAATCGTGAATTACTTGCATCTCATACATACATATACATTTTAATCATCATAGTAGTATTTTCCCAATCGTACATTTCATTCGTAATACACAATATAACATATGCTTTTCTGAAAATAAATTTACTCATAATCAATAATAATTTGTATGGAAAATTACTGCTTTAGTTTATTCCCTTACCTGACTATTGATAAATTCCTTAGGACCCAAATCCTACGCCCTTAGCGCCCAAAATTCAACTCCTGAAATTTACATTTTTCCCCAGATTAATTAATCTATTTCTCCAAAATAATACTCATCTAGCCTTCCTTAGGCTCCATATACCTCAAATTAATATTTAAACTATTATTTAACATCCCCACTTAATTTTTCAAAATTTTCCTGCGGGTCCCAAAATTTCACCTGCGGTGCTCACCCGAGCCATAAATTTCAAAAATCCTACTTCAGTCTCAGATGCTTAATATTTTAGCATTTCTAAATTAATTCTAATTAATTAAAAATAAGTCCCTTAATAATCTCCGCACCCCAAATTTGGGGTTTTGGTCCGATAACCCCATGAGAATTCCGTTCCACTAGACTTGTAGAGAATCATCCCTAGATTCTCGTGGTGGTGTCCGTTCATCAATTGGGCTTATATTTTGCAAGAAATTAAAGAAAAATGGGAAAATGGCTTACCCTAGGGAATATGCTTACGCCGCTCCTACCACCGATCCGCTCCGGTAGAAATGACGGCAGCGGCGAATGGAGTCCAGTGGTATCTTCGGATTTTCGATCGGGCGAAAATTCGTCACCAAATTGAAGAGAGAGGGAGAGAGAACGTGAGGAGAGAAAATGAGAGAGCTGCGTTGCAGCAAAAAGAAAAGAAAAGAAAAGTAAAGAAGAAGAAGAAGAAGAAGAAGATTAAATTGAATTTGAATCTCCTGAAGCTTCAGGAGGATGAATATAATAATAATAATAATAATATTATTATTATTATTATTATTATTATATTTTTATTAATAAAATAAAAATTAATTTTAATTATTATTATTTTTTCTTTTTTTAAATCCGTTTAATTAATTAATTAAATTTTTTTTTTAACTTTTTTTATTTTTTTGGAATTCATTCCACTAATCTTTTATATCTCTTTTTGGGGTTTTTACAGTTCTTCTAGAGATCGTTGACGAAGTCCAGTCCCTTGTCGATGAAGAAATCCCGAGAGAGTAATTGCACTCAGAATTTCGTCGACCAATGCATTCTGTCGTTGATGAAGACCCTTTAGTGGTTCGTCAACGAACCCTACCTTCTCATTGACGAATCCACGTGGCAGCAGCATCTATAAATTGAACCAAGGTTGCTTCCATGTGAAGGAAATCAATTTTCCGTCAATTTTATCTCTCTAAGTCTTCTTCTCTCCCTTCTCTATTCAAATCCAGCTATAAACAGATGGTAATGCAATGTAAATGTATGTTATATGTATGAGAGGTCGGTTATGTAAGAAATGCATTGATAATGAAATGTTATACGGACCTTGTTTCTTGTGTTTGATAATGCAACCATGTATGCAATGACAGCTAAAAGGAGCTGTAGACTAATTGATGATAGCTAAAAGGAGCTATATTAGCATATTCTAGTGCATATTTATGTGGACTAACTGATATACAACTAAAAGGAGCTGTAGTACGAATGAATGAAATGAAAACGAATGAAATGGAAATGTGAATGAAACGGACATGAAATATGAAATGTGAACGATGTAAAATGTTAAGAGTTACGTAAAGTGAAATGCCAAGAAATGCTAAAGTTATGAACACGAACAGTTATGGATGTTTGAATAACAACAAATAGAATAACATATTATGGTATTATCAAGTATTTATGTTAGTAGAACAAGTTACTTTAGGGCGGGACAATCTCTTCTCCTGAGGGCTTGCTGAGAAAGACGAATGCACTAGTACTATCAGATGTAGCAGTAGGCTACATAAAGCACTAAGGCAGAGGGAAACTATTTGTATGGGCAAGTAGATTTCCCTATTTTTGGGGGCCTTTGCTAGTAAACCTTTGTATGAACTGTGTGGGCATGAAATTGATCTATCACTTGAGGGCTTACCGAGTAAGGTGAGTGCTTTGGTATGCTTCAGTTATGACCTTCGGGTTGCCTAATGTATCAGAGCAAAGGGGTGCTACTTGTATTGGCAGGTAATCACCCCTATCCTTGGGTAGTCTCGTGGGTAAATATTTACTTGTGTATGATTAGGTTCATAAAATGATTTCATAATTTATGTTAATGGTTTGCAAATGATATTAAAATGTTGATTATAATCTCATGTTAACCACACACTGTTTTTAATATATATTGTTTCTTTCCCTTACTGAGATGTGTCTCACCCGATTACGAATTTATTCTTTTCAAAACCACCACGTAAACGAGCTTAGAGAAGCTCAAGGTTGATAACATTTTTGGGGTTCGAGATAGAGAAAAGGGTATAAACATTTTGATGATATTTTGGGATGTAAATAAGTTATGTTTTATGTTTTAAAGTTTTTCTGAGGTATGAATGGTTGTGAAACATACTGGTGTTTGTGAATATTGATTATTTTGGAGATATGTATATATGAGAATTCAGGTGATGAATGGCTATTGTGGATTGCAAATAGAATTAGTAAACTCTAGTATTTATTTTTATGATTGAGGATTATAGTTATATTTTTTGCTGCGTATGTATGATTTAATTATGGATTATCAAGATTTAATCAGGTATAATGCACTAGACCGGGTTTAAGGGTTCGGGGTGTTACAACACCCCTTTACTCCAATACTTTAGGCAATCTGAAGGTCATAACTAAAGCATATCAGAACACTCACCTTACTCAGTATGCCCTTACATGAAGAAGTAATCTCGTACTCACATAGTTCATCCAAAAGTTTACCAGTGAAGGCTCCCAAGAATAGGGAAATCTACCCACTCATACAAGTAGTTTCCCTCTACCCTAGTATGTTATGCAACCTACTGCTACACCTGATACTAACCAGGGCACTCACCTTTCTCAGCAAGCCCTCGGGCGAAGAGTTTGCCCCGCCCAGACGTAATATGTTCTACAAGCATAAATAATGATACTACCATAATACATTATTTTGTCTATCATTATTATGTAATACGAACCGACTTCTATCTTCTAACTCTTTCAATCTTTAAGTCTACTACTTTGAATTCTCCACTGTCAATTTCCCACTGCTTCTACAGTTCAAGCTTCTTGATCTCCTATGTTCCTTCACTATGTATTCGTGTCTCTCTCTCAGCGTTCCAATCTCAGTGTCTGTCCACCCTTCTCTCAAAAGTCAACTATATGTAGTTCTAAAGGATCACTCTACTTAACGCTGATTAGATCAATCAACACCTAATTTGATGAATTAAATTTATTTCAAATTGACTCACATGTTTTTAATTCACATTTTCCACATGCCTAATTATTGGATTTCCTTTTGTTCTTGTAGGCTTGAAAAAACTTGCCCACCCTTTTTTCTTTTTCTTTTTTTTTAATTTCATTTTTCCTTTTTCTATTTTTTTTAATTTCAATGTAAAAATTCACTTTCCCCGTATTTAAAATATTTTCCCATATTTTTTTCATTTTATGAAATCAATAAATTTTATCCATTTTTTATTATATAAGGTCCGGACAAAATGGAATATTTATAGTTGTCATGACATTATACATTATGCATCTCTCAATTTTTCAAACTTGCAGTGGGAATGACAAGATGCAGGGAGAATTGTTGACACCTAAAAACATTCAACAAGGAATGTTGGAGTGCTTGGTGGTCACTTGGGCATGGCCAATTATGGACACAAGCTGGTTTCTGAATTCATCCCAATATAGGAACATAAAGGAAGGCAACTGAGCTTCATCAGGCAATAGCTTTGAGTGGAAACCCCACGCACTAGCCAGCTAGTGGAATTCAATATTGTGTAGGTAGCGGTGTAGCTTGGTTTAAATTGGGTGTTGAGCTCAGCATGTCCACCATTACGTCTGCCATCGCCCATCACCATCAGTATAATAATTTTTGGCATCAAAATCTTAATCATATCTTTGTTTTAATTTAATATTTTAATTTTGTCCACCTGTGGCCCTCAGTTTCACTAAAGGTCAACTCCTTCTGGGTGGCTGAAATTAATTTAGGGCGATGAAGGACTTTGTTTGAAGAAAAAGAAAGGAAAAAAAGTTTTAAAAATATATATTAAATATTATTTAAAATAAAAAAAATAATTGTAAATTTTAAAAATTAAATATTATTTTTTTCTAAAATTAGTTTTTCTGTTCATTGATTATTTGTTCGATATTTTATGTTTTTCCTCATCACTTTTTTTTAATATCCATACTTTTCTTTCTTTTTCATGTTTCAGCTTTCAGCTGTGCCCAGATCTATCTCAGACATGCTTAATATTGATACCATTCGAAGGCCAAAAGAATCGAGCTTTCATCCATTGGAATAGCAATAACTTGTGAGGTGTGAAGTGAGAGATTTTAGGACAATTTTTTTTATATATTTATTTATTTTTATTTTTAAAAGAGGGCAACACTTTCATTTATTTATTGATATGTCATCACTTTTGGCGGAAAAATATCGTCGTTACAAGACAAGTATTGAAAGATTCCAGATAAAAAAATTAAAAATCTTTCAAAAATAACACCAACAACCACTCAAAATAGGATTACAAATTTAAACAAAACTAAATAAGAAACAAATCTAAACAGATCTATTAAAAATAAAAATAATCAAATCAAATCAAATCAAAAAATTAAAAAATCTAAACCTACCAAACAAAAATCAAGAGGTTGAACTAATGATGAAAGAAACTGAGCCCTAACATATCCATCCAAATGATATATTTTAAAGAACGTGGTAAAAGATGTTTTTCGTAAATAACATTGTTTCTCTTTTCTCCTTCTTTGTCGAGAAAATCAATCGCACTATTTGATAAGTCAACACCTATCATTGGTCCTCCAATCAAGATGTCAATCACTCTACCGTCAAGCCTCCATTATCTCTGTAAATCTTGGCTGAGATTACTCTGAATTCGTTACGTATAGCTCCCGCATTCATCATTGATTATGTATAAAAAGCCATGTATAACAATGTATTATCAAGCATTGAAATATACAAATTAATATTCTTTTCATGGTATCAGAGCCTGCTGATTCCTGAAATCGGCAAGCCACCTGCGTCTCTTTCTCCCTTTCTCTCTCGCAGTATTTTTCTTTCTCTCGGAGTGAAGATCTCTTACTCGAAGCAATTGGAAATGAGATAATCATAGGTGATTCCAAATTCAATCGAACATTGCTGCTACAGATTGTTCGCATTTGGTGTCACTAAACGCAATAGATTTCTTCTTTAGTTACTGCTGCAAATTTTTAGATCTACTTCATCTACGTCATCGGAATCACTAGCTTGTATTATCATGAGCTGTTGCAGACCCGTAAGGGTGCTTTTTTTTTTTTGAAAGCTAGGTGATTCAGAATCGAGATCCAACCTGTCTAAAGCTCTCTCCCTCAATGCCAAAAGACCCACCGTTAGCCTCTTCATCCCTCTTCTCAGACCCTGCCACAGTGATTCCCGTTGGCACACCCCAAGCTCTCGAGACTGCATTTTTTGTTCATCTTCTTCACCAAGCTTCGAAACCTTCAGCGGCCTGCGCATTGACGGCAAGGATCCCTCCTCCATCTGCTCGGCGCCACCGTCATTGGCTCACCGCTAGCACGCCGGAAAAACTGGCAAATGCACTTTCCTCTTTAGCTCACCAGAATATTCTACACTGAAGCCTTTCTCATCCCTTTCCTTTCTTTACCTTTCTTTTGAGACCTCTCCTTCAATGTAATTTTCTTGGGCCTAACCAAAAGCCCAAGGTACCAAAAAAAAAAAAAAAGCAGCAAGCCTGAACGCGTCTCTTCCCCGTCTCCTCTTCCATTTTAAACCGATTCCCATTCATTTGTCCTACATCCAAACCCTAATCTTCTATACATACGTCCAACTAGCTTATCTTCTCCCATCTTTTAATTATGGCTGCATTACACTTATATATGCCGGCGAAAATACTCATGTTGTCTCAATTAATACATCCACACTTATTACCCACAAACTTTCAAGTGGAGGAAACTATTTAATGTGGAACTCCCAGATGACAAATCTTCTTCTTGGGTATGATCTCATGAGATTTGTAGATGAAACTCATCCATGCCCACCAGTTAATGATCTAAAATATAAAATTTGGATTCGTCAAGATCGACTATTACTTCTTATTATCCAAACAGCTGTCACTGGACCAGCAAGACCAATTATATCTTGATGCAAAAATGCCGAGGAAGCGTGGCACAAACTCAAAACTACCTATGCCAATAAATCTAATACTCGGATGGTTAGTCTAATTGATTCCCTCGCCAAGGTCAGTCAAACAGGAAAGAACATTTCTGAATTTATGCAAATTGTTAAAACCATTATTGATGATCTTTCTATAATTGGGCACAATATGAGTGATGGAGAAATAGTGGTACATGGGCTCAATGGTCTCACCGATGTTTACAAAGAACTCAAAGCCACCTTACGTGCAAGAGAATCACCCATCTCCTTTGAAGAATTAGTAGAAAAACTCATAAACTATGAAAATAGCCTCAAGCAATTACACTTGACAGACTCTCACATCATTGCCCAATTGTGATACCTCGTGGATGAAAGGCTTAAAGGATTAGATGTTACTACCTATATCAACAAGGTCCACTTTTCTTTTCGGGAGCCCTTCCCATAAGAACTCCACAGTTAAGCGTGCTTAACTTGGAGTAATCTTGGGATGGGAGACCTTCTGGAAAATTTTCTCAAGAAGTGTGTGAGTGAGGACAAAACACACTGAAAATGACACAGTTGGTCTGTGTAGCTAGTCATTAGTCCGATAAGACCGCCCCCCCAGTGTCGTGACCCGAGAAGGGATGCAAAGAGTAGGATGGGCAGACTAGGATGGGGCGTTACTGAAGGGTATCAGAGCCAACACTTGGTTGGAAATGTCATGAAATTCACATCACTTAGGTTTGGAAATGTGAGTTCGCAACGAGGATGTTGTGTTCTATAAGTAGGGGAGATTGTGATATCCCGTGGATGAAAGGCTTAAAGGATTAGATGTTACTACCCATATCAACAAGATCCACCTTTCTTTTCGGGAGCCCTTCCCATAAGAACTGTGACGACCCGAAGAATAATGGTATTTAAATAATAAAAAGGGAGGGAAATGGAAACAGAAACAAAAGGAGGCAGCAGACTTCGTCGACGATATTGTACTTTGGGAGTAATAACTGAGGAAATTTATTAGGTCCTCGTCGACGAACACAGGGGATTCATCGACGAGGGTACAAGAGGGCCTCATCGACGAAGACAAGTTTCGTTGACGAGAAGATACCAAGAGAGGATTTTAGGGAAATCTGAAATTCGTCGACGAAGGTGCAGGTTCGTTGACGAACTTTCTACAGGACTCGTCGACAAGGTGACGTGTCTCGTCGACGAATCCGACCCTATAAATAGCAAAAGTCCATATTTAAACACAGTAAATTAAGAAAAATCACACACACTCTCTCTCCATTTGGTTTCTCTCTCCTCTCTCTTCGATTTCGGCTCTGTCGTTTTCTGGATCGACGATCTGAGACCACCACGACGCTCATGGGGAAGTTCTCTCCAAATCTGCTGGAGCAAATCGTTGGTGGAAGCTAGTCGAAATTCATCCATAAGTTGAGGTAATGCTTTTTATGCAAAATTAGGTAATGTTTTTTATGCAAAATTTAGTCTTACTGTAGTTATAGGACATGATATTTACGTAAAAATACCAAAGTTTTGTTCTGAGAGTGGTTGGTTTCAAGGTGTTGCTCGGGAAACCTTGCTAATGCAGGACCGGTATTTTAGGGGGTTTCTTTTTAGTGTCACGTAAGGAAATAAACTAAAGCAGTTATTTTCCATGCAAATTATTATTATTTATCAGTAAATTAATTTTCAGAAAAGCATGTATTATATTTATATATTACGAAGGAAATGCACATTTGAAAAAATACTGCTATTATGTTGATATATATGTGTATGAGATGCCAGAAATTATGATTTTAGAATATAATGTATGGTTTTATACAGCAAATGTGTGGCATGAATATTACTTTACGTGAGAAATATTATGATATGACAATGTTATGAATGAAGTATGTTTTTCAGAGATTATGAAAGAATGCAGTACATTATGATTTTAAAGTACATGATAATGATTTATTATTTAAAATGATATGTATAAGATATTCAACGCAAGACCGTGATTGATATTTGGCGCGAGGCCGTGTTTTATGTATGATTTTGGCGTGAGACCGTATTTATGAAATGTTCGGCACGAGGTCGTATTTATGAAATGTTTGGCACGAGACTGTATTTATGAAATGTAGAAAATGTTATCAATCTATTTATGTTAAATGTTATATTATCATGTATTATATGTTATCAGAACCCGGATGTTAGTTTAGTTCAGTTCAGGAGCATGGTACCATAGCTTATAGATCAGATATTTATGTTTAGATTGGTGCTAACCACCCCATGAGGGGGTGGGGGATGGATAATCGATGTGGCTTTCAGTGTAAAGTATAGACATCCACCTGGCAGTCCGGACTAGGGTGTGGCGGGCCCATTGTACTTACAAACATTTTTGACTCGGCAGTGGTCGACCAACCATTATCGGGTCCCGCCTTCGGGCTGCACAACCTGTCATGGGGGGTAATACATGACATTATGATTAGTATTATTAGTTATACCAGACAGTTATGATTAGTATGATTTATTAGAGATATGAAAGTATACGTTTTTGCAGTTATTAAATGATGAATGTTTTCTGGTATGATGTTTGTACTGTATATTTATATTATCATTAAGTACTCATGTTGCCATACAGCTGTATTTAGTTTATTTTCCCTTACTGAGAAGTGTCTCACCCCCGAACATTAAATGATTTTCAAGAAACCCAGAGAGACCGACGGGTCAGGGCCACCGCTGACTGAGTTGAACTTCCCTGCTGGAAGGGTAAGTTCTAATCTAGGATCAAGGGATTTTTGTGTAAGATCCTAGGTTTATTTTGGCATATTTGGAGATTGTATATAAACATAGTATTATGGGATGATAGTAGACTCTGGTATTATGTAATTATTGGTTGATGAATGTGATTTACATTTACTGCTGTCTAGGTTCCGTTGTGTATGACAGGTGTCCCCGCTACCCACGGGTTTGGGTTGACTAGTTTATTTATTATGTTTTATTATTTGTTAAGTTAACAGGTCATTACAAGAACTCCACGGTTAAGCGTGCTTGGCCTGGACTAATCTTGGGATGGGAGACCTTCTAGGAAGTTTTCTCAAGAAGTGTGTGAGTGAGGAAAAAACACACTGAAAAGGACACGTGTTAGTCTATGGGGTTAGTCATTAGTCCGATAAGGCCGCCCCCATGTGTCGCGACCCGAGAAAGGATGCAGAGAGTAGGATGGGGCGTTACACCAATATTGACAAAAGCAACACAATAAGAAAGGCAGAAACAACACCTTCAATTCCTTTCCAAACCAGTCTCGATTCGTAGGAAACAATAATGGCTACCCAGGGAACCACAACAAACAGCTCCAACAAAATTCCTATAGAAACTGTGGTAACCCAAACTTTTCCAGTAGTTTATAAACTCAAGGACTCTTGTCAAACTACTCAAATCAGACTTGGCGACCTAACTTTAATGGGAATCAACCTCGAGTTGTCTGTCAATTGCGTGACAAGCTTGGTCATGTTGCCAAAGTATACAGATTACGTTCCTTACCCATCACTTGGCCACAAGCCAACTTCACGACTCATGACACTCCGAGTAATCATTTAGGTTGGATAGTTGACTCCGGGGCATCTCATCACATCACCTCCGATTTGCATAACCTATCCATTCACTCTGAGTATGGTAGCAATGATGGTGTCATGGTTGGAAATGGTAATAACGTTCCTATCACTCATATTGGATTTACCACTCTTAATTCATGTGATTCCACTTTCAAACTCAATAATGTTTTGTGTGCACCTAACATCAAAAGAAATCTTCTTTCTGTCTCTCAATTTTTCTCTCAAAATAACACCTCTATTGAATTTTTTACTGATTTTTTTCTTGTGAAGGATCTAAGCACAGGGGCATCCTTGGTGCGAGGTCGAAATAGAGGAAATGTTTATGAGTGGCCTACTTCAGTTAACAGAACAACCTCTTCACTACAACACTCGGCTCTCACAAAAACCCTATCCAAATCCAAACTTCCCTCCATTAGTCTCTGGCATAGTCATCTTGGTCATCCATCCTCCAAAATTCTTCATCAAATCATTGCATCTCATAAACTACCTTTCTCTAAGTCCAGTTCCTTGCCTCATCATTGTAATGCATGCTTACGTAATAAAAGTCACAAACTCCCTTTTGGTGTCTCGTCCTTAACTTCTTCTAGACCTTTGGAAACTCTATTTATGGATGTTTGGGGTCCTGCTCCTCTCCCCTCTTTTGATAATTTTCACTATTACGTTATTTTTGTGGATTACTTTACTAAATATACTTGGTTGTATCGTATCAAGAAAAAATCGGATGTTACTTCTGTATTTGAATGATTTAAATCTCTTGTTGAAAATTATTTTCCTACAAAGATTAAAACAGTTTATACACATGGAAGTGATGAAGCCACTGTTAGATTTGGTGTATTCCCAAGAGCGGGGGTGAATTGGGTATTTAAAAATTTCTCCCCTTGGTTAACTAGTTTAGCAACAGTATATTCACAACCTAGGTTTTTCTACCCAAATGCGCAGATAAGTATAATATGCGAAATTTAAATCATATGCATCATTCACACTATAACATACACGTGCGGTAAATATAAAGTGTAGAAATATAAACAGACACACGACATGTTGTCGAGGTTCGGCCAATTATGCCTACATCCCCGCCTCTAGCTTGCAAGTCTGAGGATTCCACTAAAGGCTCACTTAACGGGTGGAGCGGCACCGATTACAACTAGGTCAACTCAAGGGGTTGACCTCAACCAACACGCCTTAATAGGATGACGCATCTAGATTTCCTAA
Organism: Malania oleifera; assembly: GCF_029873635.1. Taxonomy (NCBI): domain Eukaryota; kingdom Viridiplantae; phylum Streptophyta; class Magnoliopsida; order Santalales; family Ximeniaceae; genus Malania; species Malania oleifera. The sequence continues at coordinate 41,200,522 of NC_080426.1, read as the reverse complement.
CTGGGTCTAAGTCAATCCAGGACTATGCAACAGGGCTAGTCTCCCTCTTCAGGTCCATGCCTGGAATACAACAGATTTGAAATACAATTGTTGCGTACAAGGAAATACTTCTTACATAAACTAATATGTACCAATATGCGCACGCAATAATCAATGCACTTCCAAGAGATAAGAACTATAAGTTCAATGAAGTTTAATGTGACTACTCTCTAAACAATGTCATTATATCAAGTAGTACGTGAGAGTATGTGTGTAATGATCTTTATGCAAGCAAACACTCAGCAATATATAATCATGTATATGCTCAAGAGTGTTCTAACAAGCTATATCTTTGAAACAAGTTATAACAAATCTCAATAACAAATCAGAGTTTCAAAGATGCTAATCAAATATTCAAACTAACTCAAAATATTTTCCTTCAATGAAATAAGCACAAGAGTAGTTTGAAAATATTATAGCTTGGAAAAATATTTACACACCAAAAATTATAGCTATAGGAGTCTTGCAATGACAATGTAAAGATCCTTAAGCTTTTGAGTTTTTCCCAACACAAGATTTATCGAATTAAATCAGTGGGATAACTCTTTGCTTAACTCTCAAAAAAATCAACAACAAACTTAAGCACAATATTGAGAGTATTAAGCAATCTACAATAAACACAATAAAAACTCTCACAAAGCTTGGTTAATCAAGAAATTCGGAGTATGAGAGTGTATGGAAGTAGTATATGAAAAATAGGCTTGAAAAATTAAGAGAATATTTTTCTTAATCTTTTTCCTAATCTCTCCCTAATTTGGACAAATGAAGACATATATATAGGAGAGGGGTGAATTATAGCCGTTGGGGACATATAGGGTATTATTAGGATTGTTTTAAACCATTTAAACCCAATTAACCCTATTTAAAAAATTTAACCATGGTAAAAATATTGGGGCAACCCGAGAGCACCAGTCGACCAAAGGAAGTTCGATTGACCGAGTTGTGCAGAGTTTGGTCAACCGGGTAAGAAATGAACTAGAAGCTCGGTCGACCGAACATGCTGTCCCAAGGGAGATTTTTCTATTTAGAGCGGTTCGGTCGACCGGGAATCTTTTGAACTAACTAATTCGATCGACCAAAGCGTTGAGTTCCACACGTGGGAACTTGGTCGACCAAGGCATTGGTTTACAATTTGAGCTCGATCGACCGAGTGGTCAAATTGTTGACTTATAGGAAGTTCGATCGACCGGAAGGAATATACTGGCCATGGCTCGGTTGACTAGGCTGTGGTCAAACTGTTGACCCGGTCCTAGTTCGGTCGACCGAGAGGATTTTGTACATGCAAGTACAATCGATCGAACATGCATATTTTGTGCATTTCAGTCCTATTTAAGAATGCAATCACCTTATTCAAATGACCATACAAATATATGCATGAGTAAGTATCCTAGGGTCATTCTAGGCCTTTTTGAAGACACCGAAAAAATCTGGTGTATCCCTAAGGTCTTTCTATGGTCCGTGTAGGTACCTGAAGTCCAACTAGGGTCGATTTGAGCATACCAATCATACCATGCAGATGATGCATATGATTATTACAAGCCAAGCCCTATTTACTATTACAAATCCTTTAAATAATAATGAAATTAAATACAACATAAATTGGATCTTCAACTTCAATTCCTTGTGCCATCATATTGATCTGCCAATCAGTATACCTGCACATCACCTCAAACACCCATCAAATATAACAGGTATTTGTCATTATCAAACTGGGCGTGACCTATAAGGTCAACAACCACCAGTCTCGAACATTTTCTCTCACGAGTTGGTATTCAACATCTCAAATCTCCTCCCCATACCCCAGAACATGTCGACACGACAAAGCATAAACATCTCCATGTTGTTAAAACTGCACTAGACTTGTTACATCATGCATCTGTTCCACTTAAATATTGGTCCTTGGCAATTCAAGTCATCGTTTACCTTATCAACCAAATGCCCTCTCCAATAACACGTAACCAATCTCCATTCTCTCATCTCTTTAAGCAGTCACCTAATTATTTCTCCTTGAAAATATTTGGCTGTCTGTGTTATCCATGGTTGCACCCCTACACCTCTCACAAACTCCAACCACGGTCCCATCCTTGTATATTCGTTGGCTACTCAACTCCACATCATGCCTATATGTGTCTTGATCCCTCCACCAATAAACTCTACATCTCTAGACATGTCGTTTTTGTGGAACACACATTTCCCCTTCAGAATAACAAGTCTCACACTGCGTCACCTTACATCTTACCTTCCTTCATCAACTAGTCATCTAAATCAACTCAAGTATCCACTCCTACAACTTCTCCTAATCACTTCCAAGTGCCTATCACCTCTATCCATCGAGTTGAATCTATATCTCCTCCTCTACGTCACATGGTGAGTCTTCTCCTCATCAGATTGAATCTCCCCACTAGGCCATTTCATCCTCGGGACCCTCCTCCATGCCTCCACCATCGGATGCATCAACTCCTTCCCAGGTAAGTATCTCATCTACAATTCCAGCACAACCTCATCCTTATAATACTAGGCTACGTAATAACATTACAAAGCCAAAACGTATCTTTGACCTTCACACAGCCACCACTCCCTCCATTATTAAACCTTCCATGTTAAAACAGGCCCAGCAACACCTCTCCTGGAGATAAGTCATAAGCGACGAATACAATGCCTTACTCTCCAATCACACATGGTCTCTTGTTCCACGCAATCCTACACAAAACGTTATTGGGTGTAAGTGGGTCTATAGGATTAATAAAAATCCTGATGGGTCCATAACTTATTATAAAGCTCGCTTAGTGGCTAAAGGTTTCCATCAACAACCTAGGATAGATTCTTCTGAAACCTACAGCCTAGTTGCCAAACCTACAACTGTTCAATTATTACTTACTCTTACTGTGACTAACGATTGGCATCTTCACCAACTAGATGTAAATAATGCATTCTTGTAGGGCTCTTTATCTGAGGCAATTTTCATAGATCAACCCACTGGCTTCACCAACCCCGATCTTCCTAATCATGTTTATTGGTTACACAAGGCCATATATGGGCTTCGACAAGCACCTCGTGCATGGTACCATGAACTTCACAATTTTCTTATCTTGGAAGGCTTCACCAACTCTCAGTCGAACACCTCCTTGTTTATGCTTCACTCTTTCGGCACAGTTCTTTATCCATTAGTTTATGTGGATGACATCATCGTCACTGGCTCCTCTACTGCTCATGTGACTGCCTTCATCACCAATATTTCCCAATGATTCTCTCTTAAGGATCCTGGTAATCTCACATATTTTCTTGGGATTGAAGCTCACTTTACCTCTAATGGTTTGTTTTTGTCTCAAAGGAAATATATCCTCTTGCATCGAGCTAACATGGACAAAGCCAAGCCTGTCTCTGCCCCTCTTGTAACTACTGAAGCTCTCATATTGTCGGATGACTCTCCACCAACTGATTCTACTTTGTATCGTCAAACTCTTGGGTCATTACAATATCCCTCGTTGACACATCCTGACGTGTCCTTTGCCATTAACAAGTTATCTCAGTTCATGCATTCTCCTTCCACCATTCATTGGTCTGCAGTTGAAGGCTTGCTTCACTATTTGGTTGGAACTCTTGACTTTGGAATCATGCTTCGCAAAAAATCACCACACATACTACATGCATTTGCTGAAGTTGATTGGGCTAGTGATCCTAATGATCGGACTTCAACTTCTGTTTATGTTCTTTTTCTTGGCACCAATCCCATTTCTTGGAGTTCTAAAAATAAAAATATTGTTGCTCGCTCCTCCACCAAGGTTGAATACCAAGCCATCGCCTCTACTGCAGTTGAAATAAATTAGGTAATGAATCTTCTTCAAGAGCTATGTGTACCTGTAACTTCTACTCCGGTCATTTACTGTGATAACGTGAGTGCTACTTATGTTTGTGTCAATCCTATCTTTCATTCTCGTATAAAACGCATCACTATCGACTTCCACTTTGTTCGCGATCAAGTTGCTACAGGTCGCCTACGTGTTTCCCATGTTCATACATTTGATCAACTAGCTGACTCCCTTACCAAGCCGCTACCTTGATTCTCCTTTCTTTCTCATCGAACCAAGATTGCTGTCCTCAATGGCCAGTCAATCTTGCGGGGGCATGATAAGTTAACACCTACCATTACTCCTCCAATCAAACCGTCAATCACTCCACCAGTCAAGCCTCCATTATCTCCGTGAATCTTGGCTGAGATTACTCTGAATTCACTGTGTATAGCTCCCGAATTCATCATTTATTATGTATAAAAAGTCATATATAGCAATTTATTATCAAGTATTGAAATATAAAAATTAATATTCTTTTCACTATTGCCTTCCCTATATTGATGGATCACCATGAAGTTCACTCCTTATAGCTCCGCCACGAGGTCCACCCAAAAATCTCAAAGATACTAAAAGGTACATCTACCTTTCTGAAGCCAATCAATAACAATTCGCGAGTTACTTTCAATAATCACATTAAAATAATGAAGTTGTTTGTATAAACGAATTCCTTCCATAATTGCTTTTAATTCCGCACTATTATTCGTACCATTACCAAAATAGCTCGAAAAAACAGCTTTCACCATGCCATGGTAGTCCCGAATAATTCTTCCACCTCTTGAAGTATCCGGATTGCCCCTACAGTTCCCATCACAATTAAGTTTTATCCACCCTACTGGAGGTTTAACCCACGAAATAATTTTTCCAAGCCTGGCGCAAACTCCTTAATGCTGAATTTGAAACTCTTTCAAAATCGTAATGCCTGATATCTTCAATTTTCGAAAAGAATTAGAACTTTTAGCTAAAGAACTAACCCAGTATCAAACACTTCTCCACGTCTGATCCGCACTTTGATAAACTCCTTTCATTCTCGCTTTGCATCTTCGATTCTAGAGGCACCACGTAATCAAACACGAAATCAGATCGATTAAAATACCTTTAATAGATGATTTTCGAGCATAGTGGAACCAGTTTGCAATTTTATTTTTACAGGGAAGGAACCATTGGAAAGGAATCCCCAACACCACACTAACCCGACGCCAAACCTCTAAAGCTACCTCACTTAAAGAAAGAATGTGATCAGTGTTTTCCTGGCTTCTCAGCACGCAGCAATCACAAGTCGAAGCCATCGATATTCTTTTGGCTTGAATTCTGTCATCTACTGCCAAGCATCTAAACCAGACTTATCATAAACACATGGAGATTCTTCTAGGCAATAAAGAATGTCAAAACTAGTCATTCCATTCAAAATTATCACTGCTATTCCTCACTGCCTCCCATGCCCTTTTTGTAGAGAACTTGCCGTTAGGGGCAGGCTTCCAGATGAATATATCCTGACCACTTTTACTAGCTAGCACGTTATGCAAGATTTCCATTGTTCTATTGGTGTAGAGATCCGGAGAATTATAAAAATTAAATAATAAAAGAAAAAATAGAAAAAGGATTTTTCCAAGGGAGCTCAACAGGGTCTCGTCGACGAACGCAGAATATTCGTCGACAAGTGGCCTTCTTGGGAACTTCGATGGGGACACGAGTCTCGTTGGTGAAGAGAAACCGAGAGCAGGATTAAGGACATGCGGGCTCGTTGATGAACTTCATCGACAAACTCCCTCCTTGGACTCGTCAACGAGGCGACGTGGCTCATCGGTTTAACAATCGGTTTTCGCCACGTTACTCCTAAGAAGATTGTCTACAACATTGCTCTCTCTCTCTCTCTCTCTCTCTCTCTCTCTCTCTCTCTCTCACTCTCTCTAAAATCCATTTCTCTGACTTATCTCCAGAATTCCGACTTCGATTCTCACCGGTTTGACAATCAAAAGTGGCCACGTTACTTCTGCGAAGATTGTCTACAATATTACCGGAATAGAATTTTGATTTGGGGGATTTGGGCACCATCCCAAAATTTGGGTAAGTTGGTTATTTTAAGTTTTATAAGTTATTGGGTATTTCTAGACTGTGGGGAATGTGTAAAAAGGTAATATACTGATGTTTTTTTATTTGTAAGGAAATGTAAATTTCAGGGTGTTGAGTTGGGAACACATAGGAGTAGGTTTAGTTAAATTTGTGGGCTTCTCAGTAAGTCAGGTAAGAGGATAAATTAAGTTAGCATTTTTATGAAATTATTTATTAATATACAACATTTATTTTTAGAAATTATGTATGGTACAGTATAGTGTTTGAAAATACTGTTGTTGAATAAGAAAATAGATTTAATACATTTTATTAGAAAATTTGATTTTAGATCAGATTTTATGTTTAGAGTATTACTCACATTTGTGTGGCATGAGTATAAATTTCCTTGAAAATTACTCACATTATATCATAATAATATGATTTTTTCCTGAATAGGCAAGTTACGACAGTTTTCAGAAAAACCATAAAAGCAGTATATGAACTATGGTTGAAAATATTATGTTAAACAATGTAGAAATTTCATGTTCAGTATGTTATGATATGGCTGGCGTAGATGCCATGATTTATATGTTATGATATGGCTGGTGCAGATGCTGTGATTTATATGTTATGATATAGCCGGCGCAGATGTCGTGATTTACAAGTCGGCGCTGATGCCGTAATTATGCATGTTATGTTAGAAATCAAGAATATATTATCATGTTAGATATTACTTTGAATTATGAAATAATTATGTATCAGTAATATGAAATGTACTATATGTTATCAGAACCCGGATGGCTTAGTCTAGATTTCAGAGCATGGTACTATAGCTATAAGATCAAGTTCAAGTATAAGTTTATGTTAGTGCTACCACACATCTCAAATAGAGTGTGGGAGATGGAAGGCGATGTGGCTTCAGTGTAGTGCAGGTGTCCCCCTAGCAGTTTGGACCAAGTGGGGTAAGTCTATTGTACTTACAGACATATGTTTGACTTAGCATGGTTGGCCAGCCATTGCTAGGTCTTGCCTATGGGCCGCACAACCCAGTCATATGAGATTAAGACATTACATCAGCTAACTATCCATCCTGAGTATTATTTCACTATTGTACATATATAGAAGATGTTTTACATGATTATAGAATTTAGTACATTATTTATTATGAAATGATGAATCATGTTTTACATAGAAATTATACAACTAGTTTTATCATATATATATTATGTACAATTCATGTTTAAGCACGATAATACTCATGTTGCCACACACTGATATTAGTTTATCTCCCTTATTGAGAGGTGTCTCACCCCAACATTATAAACATTTTAGGAAATACAGATAAAAGGGCGGATAGAGCTCCGCAGTAGTAGAGGTTGACCGAACTACCCTGTTAGAAGGGTAAGTAGTTGAGCTAAGGTCAGATTGGTTTTTGGGTTATGACCCTAGGGTACTTTTTGGTCCTTTTATGGATGTTTGTATACATATGACAGATTCAGTAAAATTCTGGTATTGTGACCGTTGTTGTATGACATGTATATAATTTATGTTTTATGTTGCTTAAATATCAGAGATGTATGACAGGTATATCCTCGGTACCCATGGGTCCAGGTTGATCATAACTATATCAGTTTAGCAGGATATCAGAGTTATTATGAATGTTGTTATGTAGAAAAAGAAAAAAAATAAATAAATATGAATATATGTACATAGTAAATAGGCAGGTCATTACAGTTGACCCCAACCAATTCCATTAATAAATCAGAACTCCAGTTGTTATTCAGCCAGTAATCCTTAATACACAATTTTTTGTTCGAAATATCCTCAATGCGCACAGCTAATGGGCCTGATGTAAGCTACCTATCTCACCAAAAAGAAGAGTTCCTACCTCTCACCAAAATTTTAACATTGTCCATAACTTCTGGAACAGTGGCCATCATTGATTTCTAGAACCGAAAGTCATTTGGTCTCCCCTTTCTTATTAATAAATGATCATTTCTGCAATATTTAGCCCTGAAAAAACCTGACCATAGATTGTTAGAAGTGAGCAATCTGAAGACAAATTTCATGAGGAGATTTTTGGACTTCTTTAAGATCTTTCAATCCTATACCCCCTTCCGAGGTAGGTTTACAATTTTTTTCCCAAGAACGCCAATGAATCTCCTTTTTACCTTTCACCTCTCCCCATAAAAAATTAGCAAGAAGAGAGTTGATGCGAGAAAATGTAACTTGGGAAACATTAATAATTGATGTCAAATGTATCAGCATGCTAGACAACACATGTCTTAATAATAATCTATTCCTTTGGAATGTTGAACTTGTTATACTATGGACTAGAAGGGTTTTTTTTTTTTTGGGTTTCAAAATTTTAATCATATGATAGATATTTCATTTTGTCCGGGACTTATATAATACAAATGGGCAAAATTTATTAATGCAACAAAGTGAGAAAATACAAGAAAAATAAAAATATAGGGAAAATTGAATTTTTACATTAAAAGAAACAAAAAATGAAATAAAAGAAGTGAGTCAGCATTTTTATTTTTAAACTTGCTAGTACAAAAGGAAATTCAACAATTAGACATTTGGAAAATGTGAATTAAACATGTGAGTCAATTTGAAATGAATTTGATTGATCAAATTAGGTGCTAATTGATATAATCAACATTAAATTGAGTGAATCCTCAAGCCTACAAATAGTAGGACATAGATAGAAACTGAGATCCAAAGAGAGTAAAGAAAATAATTTGTTGAGAATTTTTTGAATGAATTGTGAGGATTAGAAAGAAAAGTTGGAGAGCTTGAGGTTTAAAGATTGAGAAGCAAAAGGCTAAGGGCAAAAACAATAAAGGCATTAGTAGTAGAGATTCAAAGTAGCGTGCTTGAAGCTTGAAAGATAAGAAACAGAGAGTAGAGAAAGGGAAAAAAGAATCGGTGAGAGAAAGAAAGAGAACAAAGAAGAGAGAAAGAGACAGAACAGAGGAGAGAGAAAAAGAGAAAACAAAGAAGAAAAAACAAAGAAAGAGAACGGAAAGATCGAATTAAGGAGGGAGAGACAAGGAGGAAACACGAAAAGAGAAGAAACTAAGAGAGAAGAGAAGAGATCGAAGAGAGAGAGAAGTCTGTGAGAGAGTGCGGAGCAGAGAGAGAGAGAGAGAGAGAGAGGAGCATAGGGAAGAGAGAGAGAGTGAGGAGAAAGAAAAGAAAGGTGAAAAAGAAAAAAAAAAGTTTTATATAATTTTTTTTTTAAATCATTAATGAGACACATGTTGTCGTACATATGGTGACACGTGGCACAATCAAGATCGCGTACTTGGGGATCAACGTGACTCAATCCTGGCAGTCTATGTGTTTTCTTAACAACCATATCATTGTCACGTCAATGATCCATGCCAAATTTCCAGAGTTAACCAGAACCTGTTAGGTGCAGGTGACATCATGCTGATGTCACCCTACTGTAGAAAATCTATATATATATAAAATAAACCGAGGTCAACTTTAGTTGACCTGTTGACTCGATTTAAACCGGTTGAACCGCTCTAGCCCTTCTGAGCCGTCGGTTTAGTTTATTTAGTTTCAAATTTGATTTTAATTGATATTTTAAAGTATATTAGTGTCCAATATACCTTAGATGTAACACCCATTAATTATAACAAAATAATTAAACTTGACCTTAATGACCATTTGTGATATGATGCATCGAGCACTTGACAATATTGGTCTTATTTTTCTTTGGCTTTCCTCAAAAAACAGCATTTTGCCCAAAGACAATCTGATATAAAGAGGATGAACGATGCCCTCTCCATGTCCTTCTGCAAACAAGATCAATCACATTTGCATTGGAATTTCACTAGATAAATTTGGAACGATTTATTTCAGAAGTAAAACATCCATTGGCCCGTGCCTACATCTATCTTAGACAAATTTTCTGACTCCTTTGTCATCAATAGAAAGTCATAAATAACCTATTTTTTTAGAATCATTCGTGAATCGTGCTCAACTTGTTATAGTATGGACAAGGAGGATTTCTTATTTTTCTTTTTCCACAATTGGGCTGTGAGATTATCTGCCTGCAATCTCCTTGCTACAAGTTTCTTGCCTGTGTGCAGGGTCTATCTTCAGTAACCATCGCTTATCTTTAAAGAAAAAATGATGATAATACACTACATCAATTAGCAAATATTATTTCCATAAGGGGGTTTAAGTAAGAAAATGGGTTTTTATTTTTTTAATAATTTGAAAATTTTAGTACTACTTTGGATACTATGATACGGCACCAAATTCGGGAGATGAAAATCGTCTATCCATTTATGCACCCCTGATAATTCATCGGCGTAATATTTTAAGGAATAATCGAATGCATGACCTTGGGGTCACCAAAGTTACAAGTCGTATTTACTACTTGAACTAGCTCGAGCAAGTTTAAGTAAGAAAATAATTCCTCTCAAAAACAAAGAAAGAAAGGAAAAGAGATATGTAGGTGATTGATGCATGCCTGCCATTGGACTAACAAGTTAATTTGTTTTTATTGCCAATTTGGGATACTTTCGACGTATGAAATGGAGTAAGTGGCGGACCATACCAAGTTGCCGCACGTAGTGGTAGCTGGTAAGTAGACGACAATCCCACGTACGTCTACCCCACCGCCACCACCATGCATACTGGAAGAGCGCAAAATCATCCATGCACCACTTATTAATTATACATCACTAGCCAATGCCAATTGAATCCCTATGCAATAAATAGGGATTTTGCATTATTTGACGATAAATTAATTTATATAAATAAGTCATACATCAATGGGTATGAGTCACTAATAACTCAATTCATTTGGACCAAATCCATCTGATTTATAACCATTCAATATTTAACATCTCTACTATATATATATAGTGGCGGATCTTCATATATATGTGAGCAATGGCAAGGGCCTCCATTGAAAATTTGAAAATAAACAATTGTTACAGGTAAATTAAGGAAATGTTATGAGTGTTCAATGTTATATATACACTTTTTAATCATTAAATAAAGATATTTTTATTTGTTTAATACTAAAGTTTCAACACTGTTGTAACTGGAGACAGGAGATACAGCTGGAGCCAGGCATGAAGAATTGGCGTTGCAAGTTAGACATTTATCCACCATTTATCTCCATGATTATAACCTCCCAAATTTATAATTTATTGTATTAAATTGTGATTAAATATAAGTCTTATAAATAGAGAGCTGAGGAAGTTGTACTATGCACAAGAGGAGGAAGAGAAGCTTAGAGAGCAGAGAGAAGAGGAAGAGAGTGAGAGAGTTGTATTTTTTTCAGCAAATAGTGAATTTGTGGTGTGCTATGTGGACGTAGGTCGATCTTGACTGAACCACATTAAATTTCTGGTGTCATATCTTTATGATTGCTCACAGGATCCTAACAAGTAGTATCAGAGCGGAAAGAACTGTGTTAGGTATGCCTCAACACAACGGCGTAGCCGAACAGATGAACAAAACATTGACAAAAAAAGCCAGAAGCATGCGTATGCAGTCAGACTTGCCAAAGATGTTTTGGGCAGAAGCAGTCAACACAGCAGCTTATTTGATTAACAGAAGTCCTTCAGTACCATTGGACTATAGTTTACCAGAAGAAGTTTGGAGTAACAAAGAGGTAAGACTTTCACATTTGAAAGTTTTTGATTGTGTTGTATATGTACATATCAATGATCATGTCAGGAATAAGCTAGATCCAAAATCCCGGAAATGCACTTTCATTGGTTATGGTGGAGATGAATATGGATATCGTATTTGGGATGATGAAAACAAAAAGGTGATTAGAAGTAGAGATGTGATTTTTGATGAAAATGTGTACAGAGATAGACACACAACAGAATTTATAGAGCTTGAAACGACCTTTGTAGATTTGGATGATGTTTTAGAAGATGTAAGGACACGACAGTAGAACACCGAGAATCCTCAGCAGAATACCGAGATTCCTCAAGAAGAGGAACATGTAGAGCAGATTGTTGCACCACCACCTCCTACTCCAGTACCAGAGCTTAGGAGAACTACTCGGTCTCATATACCAAACAGAAGGTATATTGATTACTTACGTCCTACAGATGGAGGAAAACCCGAATGCTATGTTGAAGCATGTCAGGTAGGAGATGCAAGCAAGTGGGAGCTTGCGATGACGTACGAGATGAAGTCCCTCACTTTTAACAGAACGTTGGAACTAGCTGAGTTGCCCAAAGGTAAGAAGACCCTTCACAACAAGTAGATGTACAGAATCAAAGAGGAGCATGATGACTCCAGAAGGTACAAGCTTCGGTTGGTAGTCAAAGGCTTCGAACATAAGGAAGGGATTGACTACACCGACATCTTTACATTAGTTGTGAAGTTGACAACCATCAGATTAGTCCGTAGGAATCGAGCAGATAGGAAGGTAGTGACTACAGAGAAGTTGAAGTTGTATTCGACTTCAATTAGTCTTCATGCTTGAAGACAAACATATTTTTTGAGCACATCATTTATTCATAAGGAGGCATCTCAGTCTCCAAGTGGGAGATTATTGTAGCTGGAGACAGGAGATACAGTTGGAGCCAGACGTGAAGAATTGGCGTTGCAAGCTGGAAATTTATCCACCATTTATCTCCATGATTATAACCTCCCAAATTTATAATTTATTGTATTAAATTGTGATTAAATATCAGCCCTATAAATAGAGAGCTGAGGAAGTTGTAATATGCACAAGAGGAGGAAAAGAAGCTCAGAGAGCAGAGAGAAGAGAGAGAGGAGGAAGAGAGTGAGAGAGTTGTATTTTTTTCAGCAAATAGTGAATTTATGGTGTGCTCCGTGGACGTAGGTCGTTCTTAATCGAACCACGTTAAATTTCTGGTGTCATATCTTTCTCGTTGCTCACAGGGTCCTAACAAACACTTTCTTTGTCCATCCTGATTTGTAATTTGAATTGGTTAAACCTTTCTATGAAGTAGAGCCCTAATAAATTAAATTGAAAGAGATCCAATCAAATAGATTTTCTTTTCATTTTTATCGTTAAACCAAATAAAATTAAACTTAATTTATATTAAGATGCATGAACTAAAATAAAAATGAATATCAACTACAAATTAAGTGTTAAAGTTTTTATATTATGTGAGTGCAAACTGCCAAAATGTATATCTCCTATAATAATAATAATAATAATAATAATAATAATTTATTTTTTGATAATTTGGGGGCTTTAGCCACCATTGCGCCAGGGGGCTGAAAGCTGTCCATCCATTGACGTACCCGTGATAATTCATTAGGGTAAACTCTCAAAGGAGAATCGAACTCGTAACCTTAGGATCACCAAATCATAAGTCGCCCTTACCACTTGAGTTAATTCAGTTGGGCAAATAATAATAATAATCATTATTTATATATATTCAACAAAGTGCTTTAAAATTTATCAAAACTTAATTTGTGAATAATTTGATCCTTATTAACTACTAACATATATATATATATATATGCACAAATACATGTACAAGTGATAAAGTGACATATGAAAAATGGTTATTTTTCCTTCCCAAAAGTATTATCAAGATATCTTTTTTATTAAATTGCAAATTAAACATTATTTATTTTAGAAGTACTTAATTCAAGTATTTTTTGCTCTAAGTAATTAATTTTAAGACATCCGAACGAGGACACCATTGGCATATATGTTCACCGAGAGAAAATTTAATCTAACTTTTATAGGATCCATTTAGTAGTGAAAAGTATTTTTTATTTTATATTTTAATTTTCCAAAAAATATATAAAAAAATATTAGAAAATTTTCTTTTTTACAATATTTTTATAAACTTAATGAACAATAACAAAAAAATTTAGCACTATTTGCCTATGAAAATAGTTTTACTTTTTATTTCTAATGTTTAATTTAATTACATAAAAATGTCACTTTGTTTTTTTATTTTCTGAATTTATATAGGAAAAGGTTGAAAAATATATTTTTATTACTTTCTAGATTTCTATCTTTTACTTAGTGCATGGAAGCATAAAATTTGCACCTTGAACTTTAATTTGTGTCGATCATGTATTGAATTTCTTTCAAATGTATACAAATCGAAATTTCAATTTCAAAATTGATGATCTAAAATATTATTTTATATAATTTTTGAAAAATTTAAAAATAAATTATCTTTCCTATAATTATTTTAAAATCTTAAAATAAAAAATTAAAATTATTTTACACTTTTAGTTAAACTTTTTATTTTCTATCTTTTTAATATAAAATTTTAAAAATTTAAAAACAAAGTAATTGTTTAAATATTTTTTAAAAAAAAAAAACTAAACAAATAAAACATACTTTCCACTACCAAATTAGTGCCATAGTGTTCGTACGTGTATATGTGTATGTAACTATATATAGAAGATGCTGCTGTCCACCAGTCCGCTCACTTCCAAAGATTAACTTGGCTTCGTACGTAGATGCATGCAACCCACCTCTGCCGGCCAAAAACCATAGCTACCATGCATATTATTCCCACAAAATTCACTATCCCTTCTCCAGCGAGGCTCCTTCCGGTGCAAAAACCAATGCCGCCTCCAAAAATATCCGGGCCCATCTCCATTCCCACGTCCGGCGACCGCGTCCCCGCCCCGGTCGTAGACCACGCCGCGGTTGCCCTCCGCGATTACCAACTTCTCTTCGCCTCGCAGCGCACTGAAACCGCGAAGCCCGTCGCCCTCCGCGTCGTCGACGGCGCGATTCCGCCAGATTTTCCTTCGGGGACGTACTACCTCGCCGGTCCGGGCATATTTTCCGACGACCACGGCTCCACGGTGCACCCTCTGGACGGCCACGGCTACCTCCGGGCGTTCACCATTGACGGGTTGACCAGGGCGGTCAAATATTCGGCGAGGTACGTGAAGACGGAGGCCCAGAGGGAGGAGCACGACCCCGTGACCGGCACGTGGCGGTTTACCCACCGAGGGCCATTTTCGGTACTGAGGGGAGCGAGGATGGTGGGGAATACGAAAGTGATGAAGAACGTAGCGAACACGAGTGTGGTGAGGTGGGGGGGACGGCTGATGTGCTTGTGGGAGGGTGGAGCCCCCTACGAGATTGAATCGGAGACGTTGGGGACCGTGGGAAGGTTTGACGTGACGAACGGTTGTGATTCGGGGCAGTGTGGCAGGGGCAAAGTAGATGCTTATCACGTCGCCGCGCGTCTGTTGAACCCAATACTATCTGGTATGGGTTTGAAATTACAATTCTGCCCATTAGCGCTAGAATTATGCAACTTTATTATATTTTATGTATAAAATGCATTAAAATTTTATAAATAATAAAAAATAATTTATTTGGATGAAACTAAAAATTATTTATTTTATCAAGTCTTTTTAGGTGGTAAAATGTCATTTCATAAGATATATATTATGTGAATAAGTAAAGATTAACCGCCAAAGATATAGTATATTTTTATTTATAAAATAAATAATTTAATTTCTCATTTTTTTCTCTTTTTTTATTCCTATAATTCGATTAATTTTTTTTTTTATGTTTTAACTTTTTTTTTTCTTTTTTCTTTTTTGTTAATTGAGCACAAAATAATTTTTTGTATGTTTTTCCTTATAGGCATCCTAACCACGTTTATATAGTAAATTTTATTAATGATAATTTATTCTTTAAACTTATAAGGGTAATTTTATCTAAAGATTTTTCTACGCATTCGTAGAGCAAGTAAATTATAAGAATCCGTTAGATTTAACATTAATTGTTTGGTAGTCAAAAGTTTTTTTTTTTTTTTTTTTACAATCATAAGGTAGTTTGAGGGGTGTAAGTGTCATTTTAAGAAATTTAAAAAGACATTTATAATAAATAGTATAGTTTAAAGTAGGTAAGTGCATTTTTCGTGATCACAAAGGACAAATCTCCTGTACTTCATATATGAAAAGGAAAGAATTATTGGTTGTTTAATTCGTTTATGATATATAACCATTTTTTATATGCGCGCCACACACACATACACACACACACACACACACACACACACATATATATATATATATATATATATATATTCTTAACTAATAATAATAAATTAGTAGATATTTATCAGTTTATCGAACCTAATATATTTATAAATATTATAGTTCATTTTTAAATTGTTCAATGTATACATTAGACATGATTTATTTTAAATTTCATATATGAATCAAACAAATATATTTATAATTATTTTATATGTGTTTTTTTATATATAGCACATACATACATAATATTATCATATTTTTATGCCTTTTTTGCAGGACTCTCCATAAAATGATTTTGCTTTTTGTAAAACTTACAAATAGTATTTTTTTTTTCAACTTTAAGTAGAAAAAATATTTTTCAATAATAAGCAATTTTTTTAATTTAACAAATAAATATTAATTATTATGGTTTTCTTTGTACTACCTCCTAATTTGAAATATGATAATGTAAAAAAAAAAAGTTATTTTTTATGTTTTCTTATACTTATTATCCTAATTTAGAACTATTATTTATTTGAGTGGCCTAATTTTGACAGGGATTTTCAAGATGCCTCCAAAGCGATTACTGTCTCATTACAAAATTGATGCCCATGAGAATAGACTGTTAATGCTATCATGCAATGCAGAGGATATGCTACTTCCTTGTAGCCATTTTATCTTTTATGGTAAATCAGACTTAATTGTTTGAACGCATTCCTTCTCTTTAAAATATTTTTTTGGAGTGTGCACTAACCCTAGCTATAGTACATTAAATAAAAAGCGTATATAAAGAAGTTAGCACTCACTAAAATTTGTGTTGTTCGCAGAGTTCGACTCAAATTTCAAGTTGCTTCAGAGGAAAGAGTTTTGCATCCCAGACCATATGATGATCCACGATTGGGCCTTCACTAAGACTCATTACATATTGTTTGGGAATCGAGTTAAGCTTGATATTTCAGGTAATGTAACTATCATGCATCTCTACCATTAATTAAGACAAGACAAACTTCAGTTTAAATTTAAAGTTTAAAAACTAAATGAGTTGTGTTTAAAATAAACGATACTTGGCTTGCCAAGCTCACTGCCTAACTCGTTTAACTAATGCCCAAGTTAGCTTGTTTAGAAAATCAAGCAATAGACTAGTTTAATAGGACTATGAGTTAAACAAGCGAGTTCATGGGTTTCGATTTGTGTTTATACGCTCAAAAATTGACTTATTTTTTAGTTTTTTAATTTATATATTTGGTGTTAGAACTCATTTTAAATTGACATTATATTATATTTTAAAAGCAGTTATTCTTCAATCGTCATTAATTACATATTTTTATTTATATATCTTTTAAAATATTGCTTAAAGAGCAAAATAAATATATTATAGAAAAATGTAGAATTATCTTGGTCAAATATAATGAGTCGATGTAGACTAAGAAAACAGGGCCACCGTCCTTATTCAAATAAAATAAACTACCACCCTACTAATTGCCAGAATCGTAAGCCTACAACCAACACTTAAACTCACTTTTTCCACCTCAAGTAACTATGTAATAGTTTTTCGATAATTTCCATATTGATTCACCTATACTTAAAAGGGGGATCACCTCAAGAAAGGTAATAATCACCATTTGATCTTCGATTTTGAGGATTCATCTAGTCAAGCAAATCCCAGACATGTGCAAGCCCCAAGGTTACATGTTGTGCTCCTTCTAAAGCAATTTTACGTTAAATTAGAGCAATTTGGATTCCTAGTACTAATGGCATTAGCTCGAGCAACTCACATTGCTATTAGTTGAATACAAATCACTTTGTCCTAAGAACCCAAGATTGGAGATAAGTTACGGGCATGGCAATTCCTTAAAACAACCCCAACCATTGGTGTGAAAAAGAAGCCCATAATTGATGTGGAATGAAAAAAAAAAGTACTTTTAAAGTTGAAGAAATGGCAAAAAAGAGGTAGACCAAAGTTAATTCATTCCCTCATGAATGGATACACTATTCACCTATAGAATAATTAAGAAACCCCACCCTTGCCACATGGATTCAAGATGCTAGTCATGCATTGAGCCCTAGAGGATTAGTATAGACCATATATGCCCCTCTGAGAAGCTCAAGCATTGATAGTTATCCATAGAGTCTTAGATGTCATACTATGTAGAGCAAAGTAGAATAATATAGAAGGATTTTGCTAACCTCACAGAGATCACACAAATGCAAGGCAAATCACTACAAGGAATACATTTAGACGCTCTAATACCAAAGTTGTGGAGCCAGAATGCCTATAGTCACATTGATGTTTGGGTTTTGACCATCTAATTTTTGCTTCTCTATCTCTCTCTCTCTAGAAGGCTCCCAGAGACATTACTTCAGCATTTAGAAGGGTAAGTGATTATTATGTTGCGAAGGAAACTATGCTAGCTAGGTAGACAAGAAGTTGATTTTAAGGAAGGATAATGGGGAAGGCACAACATAAACTTAAAAAAAAAACAAGCGTAAGGAAGAGAAGAAAGTTTGGAATAAGACATTTAGTAGCCTAAACAAGTGTCTCGATAATTTTTCTAAATACATCTTAGGAAATATGTTGATAAATATTAGGGAAGACACTTTTCCTTATTGACTTGAAGCCATAAAATCTAATCTAGACAATGACAAACAAATATATGTAGTTTCATCAAGACTATGGGCATGACATTGAAGATATTGGGTGCTTGAATAGAGGGAAAAAAAAAAGGATCTCATATAGAAAAGGTGGTTGGAAGTAGCCGATACAAGAGGAGAAGATACCCTAGACAATGGTACTAATCTAGCTAATTGGCTATCAATGTTATACATAGAGGGCCCATAGGTGGAGACACTCTTTTGCACATAAAGCCTTAACTTGACAACTTGAAGCTAAGGATCCAAACAAGAACATGAAGAATGATCACGAGAAGCTTCCCATGGTAGTATTTTTAACTTAAAGGGTGAGGGGAGCTTATAAAGTCTACAACTCCTTAATAATGATGCCCTAGTAGTGGCCTTGGTGATTGCAAACTAAACTATGGTGTTAAATGAGTTCTCGTAAATAATGGTAGCTTGATATATATCTAGTATAGGGACTTGCTCAATACAATAAACATCGATTAATAGGATTGCCTAAAGCTAGTCAAACACCTTTGTTTGGAATTGTTGAAGACACGACAATGCCCAAAGGATGATTGCTCCCTAGTATTATTAGGGATGAGCCCCTAAAGAATAATATTATGGGGAATTTCAACTGATAAAGATTCCATCAACTTTCAATGCCATATTGGATTCCCCATTCTTAGTTCCATAAGAATATGATACCAATATACTATTTGTGAAGCTTAGGAGGGACATTGATGACTAATAATTCTACAGTGCAATAATGAAGAAATGAGACATTAAGAGTAAAGCACTCACTATGGAAAACTTTGAGGCAACTAGTAGAAACAAAACAATAGAGCTAAAAGGCAACTTGGTAGAAGAGATAATGCTAATTAACTCGAGCTAGGGAAGGATATTCTAATAGAATTTTCCTAGTCAATTTTGACTAGTTCCTAGATGCTGATTACGCTCAAAATACACTAGCGGTTATTGAAGTATAGATTTGTTAGGAACCTGTAAGCATCCAAATCAAAGTGACACCAAAGATTAAACGTGGTTCGGTCAATAATGACCTATGTCCATGGAGCACACATCAAGTATTCACTATCGTCGGAAAATATTACAACTCTCTCTCTCTCTTCCTCCCTTCTTCCTCTCTGCTCTCTCTGAGCTTCTCTGTGCTCTCTCTGCACTGTTTGCACACACAATTACATCTTCCACAGCCCTATATTTATAGGTCTTGGAATTTAAATCATAATTAAATAAAATCAATACAAATGGAAGTTATAATGAAGAGATTAATGGAGAGATAAATTCCACCGCGTTTCTGACTCAGCTCCAAGCTTGCAATGCATCTCCAGTTGTCTCCTGGCTATCGTCTGGCTCCAGTTCTAACAATCTCCCACTTGGAAACAGAGACGCCTCCTCAACCAGAGTATCATGAATAAATGATGTTCTTATAATATGTGTCTTCAAGCTTAAAGACTAATTGAAGTTGAACACAACTTCAGCTTCTTTGTAGTCACCATCTTCCTGTCTACTCGATTTCTGTAGACTAATCTGATGGCTGTCATCTTCACAACTAGTGTAAAAATGCCGGTGTAGTCAATCCCTTCCTTCTGCTCAAAGCCTTTAACTACCAACTGAGGCTTATACCTTCTAAAGCCGTCATGCTCCTCTTCAATTCTGTACACCCACTTGTTGTGAAGGCCTTTGGGCAACTTCCACATTCTATTGGAGGTGATGGACTTCATCTCATCATTCATCGTAAGCTCCCACTTGCTCGTATCTGCCACCTGACATGTTTCATCATAGCATTCGGGCTCTCCTCCATCTGTACGAAGTAAGTAATCAATATAACTTCTGTTTGGTATATAAGACCGAATAGATCTCCTAAGCTCTGTAGCTGGAGTAGGAGATGGTGGTGTGACGATATGCTCCACTAGTTCCCCTACCTAAGGATTCTCAGTATTCTGCCCAACACATTCTGAGTGGACCAAGGCATGGGTGTTTATTTGGAAACTAACCCTCTTCTATTTCCTGACTATACAATCTTCACACATGTCAACCTGCACTGACTGTAGACCAAGTCGTTGGTGCCAGATGTTGCTGTCGTCATTTCTTGAAGCAATTGAAATAGACATGGAGGCATTGGAGGTTTGAAAAAGTGTTCCGCTTTTCTTACCTCGTGCAATTGTTAGTACACCCTTTGAAACTTTCCATTCATTGCCAATGAATTTCGTCGTGTATCCCTCATCTACCAACTAACCAACTAAGATCAAATTCTTTCTCAGGTTTAGAATATACTTGACATCCTTCAGCTTCCATACTAACCCGTTTATATTGATCTTCACAACTCCCTTGCCAGTTACGTCGCAAGGTTGATCATTGCCGTACACCTTACCAAAATTACCTGGTGTGTACTCCTCTAGGCAATCTCTACAGCATGTGGCATGAAATGAGGCTTCGAAGTCTAAGACCCAAGACTCCTGCTTACTCTCCAAAGAGCAGATCAACATCTCATCATTCTCGAAAGCAATATTTGCTTCTGTCTTTGCCCTCGTCTCGAATTCGTTCTTCTGACTCCTACACTGGTTCTTGTAATAACCAGTCTTTCCATAGTTCTAGCACTCAATAACTTTTGTGCTCTGGAAACCTGTGTCCTGAGTACCTCTGGGATTTTCGGATTTAAACTGTCTAGGCCTAGATCTGTGGCAGTTGTTTGATCGTCCATGCATGTTTCCTCTGCCTCGACTCTCCATGTTCAAGGCTGAACTCGAAGTGGAGCTATGGTTCGACTGCATTCTTATTTCCTCCGTCAAAATCATGCTGACGACTTCATCGTATACAAGCTTCAATTTTCCTGCGGAGCTAGTGATGGCAGTAACGACACCATTCCAACTTTCAGACAACTGACTGAGAATCAGTAGGGCCCAAATCTCATTATCAAACGTTATCTCGACTGAGGCGAGTTGATCAGACAACTCATTGAAGTTATTCAAATGTCTGCTGCAGACATGTTCATTGTAAATAGTCTTTTCATGAGATGTACCTTGTTTGCGGCTGAAGGCTACTCGTACATATTAGAGAGCGCATCCATCAGAGACTTGGTAGATGTTATATGCTTGATATTGAACGCTACAGATTTCGACAACATCATTCTGATGGCTCTGAGGGCTTTTCGATCAAGCAACTCCCACTCGTCTTCGTTCATGGATGTTGGCTTACCCTTCAAAGTAAGTGTAATTCCTTCTCAAACAAATAATCTTCTATTTGCATCTTCCAAAAACCAAAATTGTTTCCATTGAACATTTCAATTTTTGAGCTCTTTTCATTTGACATCTCGATTCATTGATCTAGAGATGGAATTAGCTCAAATGGATAGCGCGGTTGGATCCAGAATAATCGAAAATCCTAGAAATGGTTCAAGGCACTCGAAAAACGAACCCAAAACGACTTCAAAAAACTCAGTCAAAGTTTGGTCAAACTTGTTGACGTGGCAGTACTGACGTATTAGGGGTGGGTCCACCTGATGACGTGGCAGGCGTGGGGCCCACTTGGTGGTGTGGCAGTGGGGTCCTATTGACGTGGCACCAATACCGCTAATGTGGCGCTCTAACACTAAAGTGGCACCTTCGCTGACGTGGCGCTGAGGTGGAGGTCAGACCCGGGTTAGGAACCGGATCTCGGGTTACCCTAGGTCTGAGTGTTTTTCCGGGTCGGGTCGAGGAAAATCGAGTGAAGAAGATGCGTGCAGCACGTGAGGGATCTATTCACCGGCGCGTGGAGAGGCGTCTTCCTCTGGCAAGGCGCGTGGGGGCGTGTGAGGCTTCTACAAAGCTCCGTTTGAGCTCCAGGTTGCACCCTTCTCTTCGTATCGGCAACCTGAATGCGATGGTGGCCTCAATACACAGTTTTGATCAACTGGACAGAGCTCTGAATTTCAGGGTCACTTCCGATCAAGCTTTTCTGCTCCAACCGGACTCTAATACCACTTGTTAGGAACCTGTGAGCATCCAGATCAAAGTGACACCAAAGATTTAATGTGGTTCAGTCAATAACGACCTACGTCCGAGGAGCACACACCAAGTATTCACTA
Source organism: Malania oleifera (assembly GCF_029873635.1). Taxonomy (NCBI): domain Eukaryota; kingdom Viridiplantae; phylum Streptophyta; class Magnoliopsida; order Santalales; family Ximeniaceae; genus Malania; species Malania oleifera. The sequence continues at coordinate 41,177,899 of NC_080426.1, read as the reverse complement.
TTACCGGAAAATATTACAATTCTCTCTCTCTCTCTCTCTCTCTCTCTCTCTCTCTTCCTCCCTTCTTCCTCTCTGCTCTCTCTGAGCTTCTCTGTACTCTCTCTGCACTATTTGCACACACAATTATATCTTCCACAACCCTCTATTTATAGGGCTTGGAATTTAAATCATAATTAAATAAAATCAATACAAATGGAAGTTATAATGAAGAGATTAATGGAGAGATAAATTCCACCACGTTTCTGACTCAGCTCCAAGCTTGCAAGGCATCTCCAGTTGTCTTCTAACTGTCTTCTGGCTCCAGCTCTAACAAGATTAAGGTGTCGATCCCACGAGGAAGCATTTACAACAAAGTAGGTTGAAGAGAATCAAGTATTAAGGGTAACAAGGCGTTGAGAATCCCTTCTATGCTTCGTAAATCTATTTCCCATTTTGATTCAATTTTATAACTCAACTGAAAGTTTCATGTCCCAAACCTTCAATTGGAAAGTATTTCTTTGAAGAACAAATGATAAGCAAATGTATTTAATATGTATAAAACTTTTTTTCCTTAAGAACAAGAAAATGTTATCTTATAGGTTATCCAAAATCGATAATATATCTATTGGCAATATTGCAGTAAAAGATCAACCTATAAAATAAAACTATGATTAAAAAGAAATCGCATAAAGAAAGCATGACTGAATTTATATGAGCTTAAAAACCATAATATTTGGTTTAATTGAAACTAAAAATGATAAAGAGCTTCATACATAATAAAAAAATATTACATTTATTAAACTCCAATTTGAATCAAAGCAGAGAAGTAGAAATATTACACATAGAGGTTCATCTCTAAAGAACTCTAGCCTAACTTACAATTCATCTCACAAACTTTAGAAAGAAGTTCTACAACAATTTTGGGAGAAGAATGGTCAGAATTTCGTGTCCCTAAAGCTCTCCCAAGGTTTCCTTTTATAGGCACCACAAGCACCTTATGCAAGTGTGAACACAAGTTTGAACACAAGTTGAAATTTTATCAACTTACACGAGATTGCTCCATTTTTATCCCTTTACACATGGAATTGGGAGCTGGTCAAAACATGAAAGTTGTAACCCAATGTCTTGGGCATTCAGATATAAAATTTCATCTTCATTCAAGGTTTGAAACTCCATCTATGTCCAAAATAGCAAGTTGTACGCAGCCAGCATTGTTGACTTGTCTTCACCTAGATTGATTGCTATATTTCACCTACATGCACACCGAATTGAATTTATCCAAAAGATTAAAGTTGTAGATATATGTCTTTTCATTCTATATATAAAATATCAACTCATTTGGAGATCTACAACTTCAGATATGTTCAAAATATTGACTACTGCGTAGTAGGTAAGCAAGCTGAAATTGTTGGTTTTTCTTTCACACGTTTTTTTTTTTCCATTTGCACACAACAAATACATTACATAAATATTATACTTTATGAATAATACTCAATACAACTTAAACATGTATGCATAGTCTTATTTTTACAATTAAAGTTGATACTAATTAAAGTTGTCACATGAGTTTCTATTTTGACCAAAAGTATGAGTATTAATATAATGGAAGTGTAATAAAGTCTTATAAAATTTATAAAAATACTGAATTTTTAGACTATTATCATATGCTACTTGTAGGAATGAATCGTTAAGCTATATGGAAGCCTCTTCCGACATAAATGAATATTCATAAGCCTAAAAGATGAGGAAAAGATGTACTCTTTGAGTACAAAGGTACTAATTACTATTATTATATGGCTATGCTTAACAATCTAAGGGACAATTATCAAAGGTTGGTAAACCATGCCTTTTGAAGGAGTTGATTGAGGAAAAAACATTGAAGTCTATGTAGATTACATGCAATTCAGGAGTTGCTAGCCTAGGAAATATATCTAACACTTGAAGGAAGCCTTTGAGGTTTTCAAGAGGTACCAAATGAAGCTTAGCTTTACAAACGCACCTTTTGGGTTTCCTTTGGGGAAGGTTCCATGACTATAAAAAAGTGAAGGCACATGAACCCAAAGAAGAAATAAGACTTATTAAATATGGCACCACATGAAAGATGCACGATGTTTAAAATCTCAAAGGAAGAATTGTAGCTTTGAGTTGGTTCAAATTAGGGGTAGTCAATAAGTTCCTTTCATGCATTTACAAATTTTTCAACAATTAAAAAGATGGAGTAGTGCCAAGATGTTTTTAAAAAGCACAAAAGGATCATAGGATCTCCACTCTTCATGACTCACCTTGAAAAAAAAGTGACAGCCTTGCTTTTAGACCCACATAACAATGTGCTGAAAAATTCACTTATTAAGTGTTGCAAAACCAAAGCTTTTGTTAGATTAATCAAGCGAGCATTGGAGTTGGGAAAATTTGATCTCTAGTATAGACCTCAAACTTGTTATCAAGGTACAATTCCTTGCAAAGATTTTACATAATGATCCATTCCAATTGATTTTGAGATCCAGTAGGAGAGAATGTGGACTTTTTATGTTAATGGCTACTCTACAAAAGATAAGGGTAAAGTTGAATCTATTCTGATTTCTTTAGATGAAGGCACTATAAAGTCTGTTATCAAGTTTAAGTTCAAAGTATAAGTAATGATGTTGAATATAAAGTCCTATTGACCAAATTCTACATAGCTCGGTCCTCAAGCTTCACCCACTTTAGGGTTTACTACAATTTGTAGATGATGGTCAATTAGGTGTCCTAAATTTTTGGGGCTCAAGAAGGTTTACAAGTCTACCTTCCCTATTCACAATAGCACACCCGATCCAAATCTCTTTTAAAAAGGTTTTCCTTTCTTTTACCTTTTCAAAAAAAAAAAAAAAACTATAATGAAGTGGTGACTTTATTTTTATAAACAAATGAACTAATGACTTAGTGTTTCTTCACTTAATTTTATTTAGCCACTAATGTGTTGGCAACGGGGCATTTGAGTTTGATGCTGACAGGTTTAGTCATACTTCAAGAAAAGAACATGAAAGAAAACACTCTCCAAGATTGCTTGCAACTACCACCAATGTTGACGCATTGTGACCTTAGAGGTTGTCTTTGTATAAGCATAGGCTAGATAGATGCCTAGGTATTGCTAATCACCAATAGTCCCTACTAAAAATATCTCATTAAATAGTATTTTTCCTATAACAAAAAAAGGTAGTTATGGAAGTTGGTGCTAAAGATAGCCTTATAATAATTGTAATAGGATAGCCCAACAAGAAGTGTAAGAGGATGATCTTTATTGTTGATGTTACACTTTGCCTTTCCTTCAATGCCTGTTCATAAAACAAACCTACTGTATACTTTTAGAAACTCATAAGGGCATGTATAAGAACCACCTAGGGGGTAGAGTTTATGCTTAATAGCAAAATTCCTTACTAAAAGCATTATTTGAAAAACCTCCAAAGAGATGTTACACTCTTTATCAATTGTTGTGATACTTAAAAATGATATCCCCCCTTACTCCCACTAATGATACTAACACTAATAGCCAACCTGTGGCCCATTACTTAATGGGGAGTAAACCTTTTTAGTCTAGATCAAAGATCAATAGAGTGGAGGAAATTCTTGGCAATAGTAGTTGACTACTTTATGAAATGGGATGAGGCAGAGGCTTTGGCCAAAACAACAAGGCTAACTTGCCAAAATATCATATGAAAGTATGTGATGTTCCAATTTTAAGTTACCATGTCTCATCTTAATAGACAATGAAAAATCTTAAGGGCCCTAAACTCCTTAGGAAGACAATATGATTGAGTTTATGACTACAAAGGTGCATGGTCATATCCCACACTACCTAAAACTCAGAAAAACTCTAACAGTGCTATTTGTATCCAGCTTTTATCAGTTTAGCTCTCTCAATTAGATCTCTAAATAGGTGAACCCTAGTAGCTACATAAAAGTTTCACATAATAGTAAAGTTAGATCAAGAGAGTGCATTAAGCCTAGTAGGCTAAGTAAACACTAAGTTCGAATATGAAAACCACATTGGGCCCTAGAATTCCTAAATAGAAAAAGAGAATTGTGACTAATAAAGACTATAGGCTAAAAGAAAATTCTCACAAGCATTTAGGAGATAAGTAATTGTATGTGTTATCTATGTGTGTGTGTGTGTGTGTGTAATTAGTAATTAGTGAGAAGTCTTAAGAATGCTCCAAAATTCTAATCTAATTTTTTATTTTTTAATATAATTAAATTTTGTATGGACCAATTAAATACGTACTTCAAATTTTAACAATGAATGGATGCATGGATTGTGATAATAAACATTTCCCTTTGATTTATCATGTTTCTAAATGTATGAATTCTCTAGCATTTCCATTCGATATTATGGAAACATTTTTCTAAATTTTTTTTTTATTTTTAATATAAGAGAAAAAAAATTAATTGATCATTCATTCCATGACTTTTTTTTTTTTTTTTACATGTGAACCAAACAATTTGCAAATATTGAAAGTATAAACAAATAGCATGCATTTAACTCGTATAGTAACTTAGAAAATTTTAAATACACCTATGATTAAGGGTAACAACTGTGCATCTATTTAATTAATTGATTGATTTTAAAATTATTGCATAATTCTATTATAATTGTTACAAAACCAGTTTCACATTAATATATATAAAACTAATCATATTACTAGATGTAACCTAAATTTATTTATAAAAAATTATGGCAAGTAAGATAGATATGGTTGAGTGAAATTAAACAATATTTTTAAGTCATGAATCTATTGTTTGCATTAATGAGAACACAATGCTTCAATTACAACTAAACACTATTAGCATTTGTGCAGGATCACTCAAAGCAGTTTGTGGGCTCTCCCCAATGATATCGACATTATCTGTGAACCCCAGCAAGCCCACGTCCCCCATTTACCTACTTCCTCGTTTTGCTGTTCAAGAAAGAGACTGGAGAGAGCCCATTGAAGCTCCTTCCCAGCTATGGTTGCTGCATGTTGGCAATGCCTTTCACGAAATCAATGAAAATGATGGGCATGCAAGGATTCAAATATTTGCTTCTGCTTGCTCTTATCAATGGTTCAATTTTCCAAAAATGTTCGGTAATTGATTCCATTTATATGCCTCTATCCCCCTTTTGATTTATTAGTTCAATTTGTGTTCTTTTCCAAGGAGAAGAAAATTAATTTATAACCAACTAGTTATTACTTGTTTGTACAGGATATAATTGGCACAATGGTAAATTAGATCCTTCTACTATGAATGCAAAAGAAGGTGAAACCAAGTTGTTGCCACACATTGTTCAGGTGATTAACTTGAAATGTATTTTTTTTCCTAATGCACATAATCAACGAACAAGACAGTAAGTTATGTCTCATATTTGAATGATGGTTGACGCGAAGTGTAAAGCAAGAATAATTTCGTGTGGAGGAGAGAGGCCTAAAAACCATGAGCGATGCAATATGGCCTTTTAAGATACGCAAATGTCATTCTGTAGTTATGTTATCACAATATTTTAGGATTTTGACATGCGGGTAACATAGATGTGTGTGTGTGTGCGCGCGTGTGTATAAATGTAACTGAGTATTGAAACTTGAAGACATTTTCATTGATAACATAATGGAGATTTTGATAGGAGCGTCGCAGATGTGAACACACTATATAGCCATTTAAATTGTCATATGATTTTCATTTTTCTTTTAATTTTTGTCTTCATTTGTTGTGTTGGCTTTCATATTCCTAGATCATATTCATATAAAAAGATAGGTTTTTGATTATTTTTGTTCTTATTTGTTAAGTTCCAAATGAAATTTGAAGAGAGAATTGAAAATTTGATCAATATTTAATATTTAAATAAGCAAAAATGCTAACTATGAGGGATCCAACATGCACTAGGTGTTAATCAACCTAGATCCTGAAGGAAACTGTCAAAATTGTATCGTGGAGCCATTGAATCAATGGAGTAAGCCATCAGACTTTCCTGCTATTAATCCATTATTTTCTGGCAATAAAAACACTTACATTTATGTGGCGAGCGCTTCTGGTTCTCATCCAACTTTGCCGCATTTCCCATTTGACACAATTGTGAAGCTTAATGTTGTAAACAAGTCCACCTTTGCATGGTCTGTTGGTGCACGGCGATTCATCGGAGAGCCCACTTTTGTCCCTATTGGACCCAAAGAAGATGACGGTTACCTTCTTGTGGTGGAGGTAAAATTAGCATTTAGTTGATGTAATCTTAACTAATCTTTTTTGCAATATTGTGAAGTCATTGAAGTGGGTAATATTCGCAGTATGCAGTTTCAATCCAAAGGTGCTATCTTCTTATTCTAAATCCAAGGCGAATTGGAGAAAGTAACGCTATTGTAGCAAGAATTGAAGTCCCACGATACTTGAGTTTTCCCATTGGTTTCCATGGTTTTTGGGCTGTCGAAGATAACATATCACAACCTCATTTGAATTGAGGATCAACAAGTGTAGAAAGGATTATATTTTGAGAAACATGTGTGATATGTTTTGAATCAATATAAAATAAAATAAAATACTTCTTCTTATGGGGTATTCTTTGGCTTTGATTTACACCCAAATTGTGCAAAAATATCTATGGTTCTTGTAGTTGTAAACCTTGACCTATAATCGGAAGAGGTGTAAATTTACAAATTTTTTGTTAAGGGGGTTGAATGAAATTAGTTAGTTAATGCACAAAAAAAACAAAAAATTACATGCCCAAATATACTTTGTTTTTTAGTTAGTTAACCGTAGTTGTAAACCTTGACCTATAATCGGAAGAGGTGTAAATTTACAGATTTTTTGTTTAAGGGGGTTGAATGAAATTAGTTAGTTAATGCACAAAAAAAACAAAAAATTACATGCCCAAATATTCTTTGTTTTTTAGTTAGTTAATGCATGTAAATGAAATGTGACAACTTTTATGGAAATAAAATATTTTGTTCTAAATATTTTTTTAATAAAGGGCTTATATGCAAATTTTCAAATTAAAGGGGGATCATGTTATCCTTGTATATACAATATTTTGAAATTATATTTTATTTGTTTCTATAAACTATTTAATACTTTGAATTTTTAATAATACCTCCCTCTACATATTAGTCAAGGCAATGACCATAGATGCATGTGTTCCCTTCGACATCCACCAGTGAACTTGAAATATTACTAATATTTAGAAGCTTAGCACATATTATTCTAGAAGTTTAATAAAATATAATGCTAAGTCCTAATGCACTTTGATGTTCGAATGCCAAGAAGAAACTAATTTTTCAAATATGACCTACTGGTTTTGTAAGGCAATCTTAAAAAATTTATTATTTCTAATGTTTTGAAAAGCAAAGACGTAAGGTGAGGTATTTTAGCCCTCAAGTGTTGAGGCATAAGCCTTGAGACATTGGGGTGTAAGCCTTTTGAGAAATTTATTTTTAGATAAAAATATGTAAATAAATTATATATTTTTAAAATAAATAAAAATTTAAGAAAATCACAAATATAATGTAAAAGAAAAAAAATAGACATAATTTGCAAACTACTTGTTAGACATTCAAAAATTACTTAATTGAATTCATTATGTAAATCATGACAAGTGAATGCTATAACATTACAATGTTTAAATCATCTCCGAGATCTTAGATATAACTCTCAGTTTTTGGGAAAGTTGAGATTCAAGAATTTTAGAAATCAACTCATATTATGACATACCTATTATAAACATAGAGTTAAAATTGTCTAGCCAACTCTAAATTGAGAATCACATATCCAAAATGTGTAAGACTCAAATAAAAAGGTGTTAAAGACATGTCTATCATACAAATGCATTCCGTTATGAGTTATGTGTTAGCCTTTTTAGCATCTCATATTTTCTAGATTGAGTCTCAAGTTATATTAGGCATATATTGCCTTTGAGGCAAGCCTTGATTAAACCCTTCAAAATATTGATTGTTTCTATTATAATGCAATGATTATTGGTGCTGCCTAGAGGAGGAACTACACCTACTTAGATGGCAGCCAAGTGAGTGATTAAAAAAAAAGAGAGATTTTGGGTTTAAAAATATATTATACTGAGTCATCACTAACATTTTGTTTTTCTAAATGTGGTTAGTTCACCTAATTTCTATCAATTTTTTAAATCTCTAAACTATACCTAGTTCTAGGAATTAGTAGTATTCTTGGTTTGCATAAGTAAGATAGGATTCAGCAATATGGTCATGTAAGGGGAAGGTATTGACACCCATTCTTGAAACGATACTTGATTAGCCTAGATTACCCTTTTGATCTCGATTAAGAAAAACTCTTGATTTTTTCATGTTTATTTAATTACCAACCTTTAAATATTGAATAGCCCTGCTATGGACATCCAAATTTGTCTAAGATGAAAACTTCTCAATTAATTTGAGAATAAAGGCTAATAATGACTCATGAAGCAATTAATTGGGGCTTGCCTACCCTTTTTTCTAAGTAATTGGTAGTTAAATTCGACAATGGGTTAAAAGGACGCCTTCAATTTCATCTTTTAGGGGTTTAATTGCTTTAACCTTGTCAGATAGGAAGTTGTCCCTAATTAGATTAAGGATTTTCCCTTAAGATTAGGTTGGGTTCGCTTCCAAATACCTTTATGAGACAAGGAAATAGGAAGAGATTTCCTTGTCTTTAAAGGGTGTTTTTGGAAGTAGGGGCTTAGGGCAACACCTTTACTTCCCAAAAGTCCATAAAAACTGAAGATCGAACAAATTTGAGACAATTAATTACTAGGGAGTATGGGTTGAATTGAAGGAGAAACGAACATTAAATAGGCTCAAGCTTGGGGAGAGACATACATTGAAGATGCACTCAAACCCACATTCAACTAGAGGGAAGACACATACACACTCGAGTCTAAGGAAGAAGGGATTGATCTCCTAGGAACTCGTCGATTTTCTTTCATCCTAGTATTCGATCTTATTCGAGTTTACATTAAAGATAGCATCACAAGGTACCATTTTTAAAATTTCTATTTTAATGTTTTGAGAACTAGTTGCATAGTAGTATGAATGATTGATATCAATATCATATGTTCTTGAATTGTTTGTTCCATGAATGTATTCAACTATGCATTTAGGATAGGCTTTGTGTGTGTTTTGATTTTTCTTCTTTCTTATAATGTTATAGCTAGGTTGTAACGACCCGAAATTTCATACTATTTTTTTAAATATATATATATATATATATATATATATATATATATATATATATATATACTGTAATTTACCTTACTCTGATACCCCAGTAATGACTACTAGAAAATACCTATGCAGTAGAAAACATAAAACTGTATAACCATATATATACAATACCAAAATTCAGTATCTCCGCAAAATATATATACACAAAAACATAACTCTCCAGTATCATCTATTAGAACTTCTGAAATCCACCCAAAAATACTTTTCTCTTGGAAACACCTACCCTACAAACAAGACAGTTCAACCGACCTCCCTATCTCCGAGCCTGATCTGCTTGTCTAGTTAGATTACCTAAAAAATGTTAAATTGCTAGAATGAAACAATGCTCAGTAAGACGAAATATGTTATTACCAATGTGTGGCAACTGAGTTTATATAAATAATTTACTGATAAATAATTGAACTAAGCTATTATATAAAATATAATACTGTGCAACCCACACCTATGTGGCTTAAAATACAACTATTTTATATGAGCTTTCTATATATATATATATATATATATATATATATATATATATATATATATAGATTTACGGAATAACAACAGATATATTATAATATCAGCGGTATAAATAAATAAAAAGCTCATATAAAATAGTTGTATTTTAAACTACCTTGGAAATTTGTATGTTATGCTTTAACCCCTCATGATAGGGTTGTGCGGCCCATAGGCGGGACTTAACTCTGATTGGCCCACTAGGATAAGTCAACTGATACTCTATCAATCCTCAAACCAGTCTTATTGCAATCCCTCCAAAGGCTCGGTACTGGCCTCTCCCTCGTTAAACTGACCACCTTTACCCAGAATACTGGGGAGCTTGCAATCCCTCCAAGGCATGGTTGATGGAAATCCACACACTATCTGAGATATGTGGTTGCACTTTGATATGAAATAGCTACGGTACAGTGCTCTACTAACTGAATTTGACTGAAATAATTCATCAGGGTCTTATATTATATAATAATAACATATAATTATCTTACTATTTCATCATGATTCCAAAATAACCATAACATTGTAAATCTGATTTGAAAATACTGTAATTACTGACTAAAATAACTGTAATATCTTATTTGTATTATCTGACTGAATAAACTGTAATATTTGAGTGTTATGGATTTGAAATTCTGGAAATCATGGTATTCTGTAAATACTGTAAAATATATGTATGAAAAATATCTATCTATAAAAAATCTATTTGTATAGAGCAAAGCACCTCCTTGTGCATAACAAACCAGAGAAAGGGAGGTAAGAAGATTGAGTGGCAAAATATGATGGCTCCATGGTTTCATGGGATATAATTTGTAAAAATAGGGAGAAGAAGAAGCTTCGAGGGAAATTAGTTGCAAAAGTTGCTAGTGCGAGGTAAAGCCAATAGTTGCATCGATGTGGAAGAATTGGGTGGTGGTGCTGCAATGTGTTGTAGAGCTAGGGTTCCGACAAGAACCCTAGTAGCACGCGAGGAAGACAACACTGTTTAGAGACCTGTTGTCATGAGTCAGACTTGTTCAGGGCATTATGTTTGTTTGTGACCACTTGTCCTGTGTGCATAGGATGGGTTATCATTATGTCAAATTCTAGTATATGTTTTATATTTCGAGTAGGTATAAAACTTAGTGTAAAAAAGAAGTAAGGCTCTTCGTACAATTTGATGTTTCCTAGGGCCCAAGTTAAAATAATATAGAAAGCTCTTTAAGGGAGGGTGACTCTTTATTAGTCTCGTAAAACTCACTAGTTTTTGCAAACATATTTAAACTATTGAGAAATAATCAGGGATTTTTTGAGATTTTAATTACATTTTTTTGTTTTTGTTTTTTTTTTTAAATTGTCATTAATTAATGGAAAATAAAACAAGTCAAAATTATATAAATAGATCTAATTAAATTTAAAATACCTAAAAATAAAATTGAAACTTAGACTTGTCAACATTACATTTTGTTCACCATGAAACACAACAAGAATGGAATTGAAGGATAAAACATAACAAAATAGAGTTGACCTCGTCTTCTGAGGAGTTGATAAGATGAAGGAAACTCTAATGACCTATGAACAAAATCCTAATGATTTATAAACTAAGAGATAGGTTCAAGTGTTTGATTATGTGTTAGGAAGGTCTTATATACCTTATGACATTGGTACTAAAAACGAGTTTCATCATTAATTGAATGTTTGTCTTATGATTTTAAAATAAAAGAGGAATAAAAGGATTAGGAGATGGAATATCCCCTTTGTACACCCAAACCCAATACCAAGATGATGTGATTTTGAAATGGAAGATGGTCCCACAAGGGCCTTCTTTGTTAGCCCAAAGGCTTTAAATAGAAGTTATTCAAAAGAATGGTATGAGTTTATTCTCCTTTGATTACCAAAAACCAAACATCAACGATGATGTGAAAACGGTAACAATAACATATGTAGACACTCCAATTTTAATCGGATCTCTCTTTTCCTCTCAGTGAGGGGACCCTTCATAATAACATGTTAATTTATGTAAGGAGGGGTCATATCCGTATTCTAGAAATTCAAAGGTCCTTTGTGTTTGAAATCAAGTCCCTATTACTTTAAAATTGAGTCCCTATCATCAAATCCTTGAAATTAAGTCCCTGTTATTGAGTCTTTATTAATTGAGTCATTTTTATTCAGTCCTTATTTATAAAGTTGAGTCCTTGTTAATTGAGTCCTTTTTACTAAGTCCTTATGTGTTTAAAATTGAATCCTTGTTATTGAGTCCCTATTAAATGAGTCTTTTTTATTAAGTCTTCATGTGGTTAAAATTGAATCTCTGTTATTGAGTCCCTCTTATTGAGTCCTTTTTATTAAGTTTTTATTTTTAAAGTCGAGTCCTTGTTAATTGAGTCTTTTTTATTAAGTCCTTTTGTGTTTAAAATCGAATCCTTGTAAAATTGAGTCTCTGCTATTAAATCCTTGTTATTATTGAGTCTCGTTTATTGGACATTGAGCCTTTTTTGTTAAGTTTATCTTGAGTCATGTTCTGATGAGTTTTTTTTTTTTTTTTTTTAGTCCTTTTGATTTCTTGAAATTGTGGGTCCCACAAGGCCACTGATAGAAGAAAAAAAAATTATTACATTAGCAAGGGATATACATACGGGGGTACATATTCAAATTCAATACATGGGACACATGGGGTACATACTCAAATACAAATACAATACAAAGGATACATACGGGGAGGATACAAATGCAAAATACAATACAAGGAAACCCCTAATTAAAAATATGCAGGGACCGAGCAGCTCCTTCGGTGTAGGAACATCCGACAACATACCTACACCCAAATACAGAAATATTGTGCAAGAAATTAAATTTGAAAGCAAATCATTCAATTAATTGAAATATTTTGAAGATTGGGGTATATCCCCCTATATATTTGGCCAGACTCCCTATTAGAAGGAGAATCAACCCAAATCACAAGGATGAGGGGATTGTTTGTTGTAGAAAGGAAAGCACAATTAGGGTTTTTCCTATAAGGAAACAATGAAAAATGGTAAAACCAAAGACTGCCTAAATTGACTGAGACCTAACTCTATAAGTTGAAGGGTCTCGCACAAACGAGAGGACATAGAACTCAATACTCAGAGAGTTCAACACACAGAGAACTCAATACACATAGAGTTCAATAGAGAGGATTTCAGAATGAAATAATTAGAAACACATTGAGAAAAAAAAAAAGCGTTCTAAAAGAGAAGCAGTGAGGGTGGGCAAAACCCTAGGAACCCTGAAAATTGGAGTCCTCACTCCATTCCCACAGCACACACCAATGCCCCCTAACAAATGAAGGCACGCCCCCGACATTCCCTGCAACCAAGAAGGCTACCCAGATAGACACCGACGAAGGGAAAAGAAGACCAAAGGAGTAGTAGACCTCAGGTATATTGGCTTATTATTCCTCACCCTATTCTATGACACAGGTACCCAAATCAGACGAACTCCCCTTGTGTATGCTTACAAGTTTTCCCCAGAAGACTCGAACCCACACTAAGACCATACTCGAACCCAAATTGAGACCAGACTTGAACCCAAATTGAAACTAACCCAAGCCTAGACTGAAACCAACCCAAGCCCACGTTTAAACCATAAACCAAAAATGGCCCAAACAATGAACCCCCAAGCACAACAGTGAACTACGCCAAGAAGCCCAAACTAAAACCAAACCAAGCCTAGACTGAAACCAACCCTAAGCCCATATTGAAACGAACCCAAGCCCATACTAAAACCAATCCGATCCCAGACTAAAACCAACCCCAAACCCATACTAAAACAAACCCAGAACTAAAACATTCAACCTAGTCCTCTTAGAATAGACCATGGCCCAAGGCCCTCCCTTTCTAAAAAAAAAAAAAATAACCTACCCATTCCTTTTAAACAAACCACGGCCCAAGGCCCGTTTTTTTTTCTTAAAAAAAAAAAACCCCTATAAGCCCAATTATTTTTAAATGGATCATAACCTAAGGCTCGTTTTTTTTAACAAAACCCAGAAGCCCAAATGTTTTAAAAAATAAGGCTTGCCCATTCCTTTTAAACAAACCACAGCCCAAGGCCGATTTTTTTTAAACAAAACCTAGAAACCCAAAATTTTAAAATAGGGACAGCCCGATCATTTTGAAACAGACCACTGCCCAAGCTCCATTTTCAAGCACACGAGGCCCAAGTGCACATCAAAGCCCACAAGCCCAAACTAAACAACCCATTGCGTTGAATCATCCGAGCCAATCCAAATCCGGCCAACCCATTGAGTCTAGGGCGAGTTGACTTGCCCTAACGTCATCCAACTTAGAACATTCAACCGAACCCAAAAATTATCACAAACTATAGATTCAAAGCACATTAGCACACTCTCATCGCAAATTTGAGCACAAACCACTGCACACTCATCAAAAATCTGAACACAAACTAGCACACATCATGAATCCAAGCACAAACCAGCACACATCACAAATCTGAACACCAACCAGCACACATATCGCAAAGTTGAACACAGATGCACACATAAACATAGATCCAAACCTAAATTGAAAAGCTGAATACTTATCTACTAGGAATTGTGATTGGAACCTTTTTTTCCTCAAATAAGCACCAACAGCAAAAACAAAGAAGGAAAAATAAAGGGGGGAGGGGGTATATTAACATTGTATAAACAAAACACAAAAACCCCCAATACGATGGTTTGATTTCTCGTGGAAATTTGGT